>NC_137653.1:27508007-27608007 GCF_963422515.1 Blennius ocellaris | reverse complement strand
TACTAAAAGAAACATGAGCGCTTTTTTTTAAATTCTTCTAAATGATTCTGAAACGTATAACGTGTTGTGATCGCTTCTGACGGTTTACAGTTTGTGCTGCACTGGACTCTATTATTCTAACAACTTTGCACCATTAATGCAGTTTTTCCCAACAAAATACTACCTGACAGAATTTCTTTGTATTTATGACAAGAAAGCGCTTGAATCTTGAATCTAAACCTCCAGGGTCTTTGGGTAAAACGACCATTTTTCCACTAATGTTCATTTGACCTTTGTGTTTTTTTTTTTGTTTTTTTTTAACTGTTTAGCTTGCCTTTCTTGGTGTCTTTTCCCCCCCAGAACAACCTAATCTGTGTGATTCTGCAACTATTTATTCATTTGGACATAATGCATGGACACACTGGATTTACATTTTTTAATTTTTTTTAACTCTTTAAATCTCTTTTTTAAACGTGGCCCAGCACTGGATTATAGAGGCTTGCTTGTTTATTTATTTATTTATTTATTTATTTATTTATTTATTTATTTATTTATTTATTTATTTATTTATTTATTTATTTATTTATTCATTTACTTGCTTATATATTTATTTATTTTTGCAGACCTGACCTATTGAAGTCCCAAAATGTTTATTTCCGCAAATCCACACTATTCGTGAGGACGTTACTGTTCCAGAAGTGCGTTACTCACGTTTGTCAATCAGCGAATTTGAACTGAAATTGTTGGAGGAAAATTCTGTCCTGATCAGTAAAAGTACTGAGGTTTGTTTGCACACGCAGATCTGTAAATGTTTACTCAGTAAATATGCACAGAGATTTGATGAAGAGGTCTGTAAATGTGCGCGGTTTTTTTATTTATTTAATTTTTTTAAATAAATGTGTGTAATTTCAAATGCAGGATGTAAATGTTCACATTAATCTGCGAATGTGTCAACAGATCTGTCAACATGCAAATAAATCTGTTGGTCATGTCTGTGGATGGTCTTGTCACCAGGTTAATATTGTGTCTGTAGATCAGTATTTATTAATGCGTCTATACAGATTTGTCTAAATCTGCGCTTGGATTTGTGCTTCGTTTAAACAAATGTTGGAGACGCGGGGAGACGGTGTGGATCTGGAACTCTAATCTCTCCACGATCAGCAGCTGCAAGACAAAGTCACACTTTGATTTTTAGATTTCTGCACGTCGTGACTGGAGCTTCAGCATCTTGAGGAAAAGTTCTCCAACTCACAGCAGTCGAACTCCTCAGTCCAGTGAGTGAATCTCCATGTTTACTGAAGATTCTAACCTTTTAAAATCCACTAATGCGAAAACCCTCGTGATGGTACGAGAACCTGAAGTGATGTTGAACAAATAAAACTATTTCCTAATTTATTGCGGAACCTCAGTCTCACACTGCCGCCAGGCTGGAAAAAACAAAAAACAAAAACAAAAAAGCTATCTCTTAATGTTGTTCTTTTTCTGTTCCTCATGTTGTTGTTGTTGTTTTGCTCAGTTAGTTGTTAGTTGCTACTCATATTATAACTTTTTTCTATATTTATCAATGTATTTATTTAATTTCCTTAGAGTGGGACGCACTACCCTTGTGTGTATTTCCATATGTTCTGTTTAAAAAAAAAAAAAAAAAGGTATTAAAACCAACTCATGCATAAAGGAAGCTATTGTCACTGAGGAGATTTTATGATATTTAAAATGCAAATACACTCACTTTAAGTTTATAAATGCTCAAATCCTTTGAGTATCAACTTATCAGTTTTAATACCATATTTGTCTTTGTTTTACTATATTGTTTTAATATGTTTTCATTTTTTTTATATGTTTGTAACCTGGTATGGTTTTATGTGGAACAACAAGGAAACTCACCTCCTGCTCAATCATATGAACCTGATACAGAGATGGACTTTTCATTAATTATGCATTGTCCCGTCGTAATAAACTAACACATGAAATGAATATAAGTAACTGACCATATTTATGATTATGTGCATATGAAATTCAATATATTGAGAAAGTCTCACTGAACTGGTGCTCACAAGGCCAATCTGTGGAGAAATAACGTGGATTATCTGCAGGGGGGGAATTCAAACACAAAACATGAAGACTGGTTCAGAAAAAACTCGAAACGTGAGGCTGACGGTAAACTGTTGCTCAGCTGCAGATGAAATCCTGCTAAAAGGCAGTTTTCATATGAATCAGCTCCAGATTAGCATGCAGGCTTCTTCACTGATGATTTTACAGGATGTGTGTTTCATCCAAAAGAAACAGGATAAACCTTTAATTATGGGAGAAGACCAAAAACCAAATGTTCAGACCCACTGGAGTCACATTATTGAGAGAAGTGACCAAAACTTCACGTCATGAGAACATGTTGATGTTCCTGTAAGTAGTTAAAAACAGTGTTTTACTTATGGCTGGTCACACGTCACACATCGTTCTTTCTTTCCCGTTACACCTGTATTTTGTCTCTTGTGTATTATTACAACTGCTTTCAGCTTCATGTGTCCAGCAGGTGAAGGACCAGGACGTGTTCCTCATTAAAACATCTTGTCTGTGATTTTCTTACCGGGTTTCTATCATCACTTACTGACAAATGTGTGTATCTGTAGAAACGTTTATAGGAGACAAAGTAAAAACGATTTCTCCTCCAATTATGATGCTGTGTTTATTTTTGTCTCCTGCTGCAGTTTCTGACAGAAACAATCTAATCCTTGACTTTGTTGAAAGTGTGAAAAGGTCGAAGGTGAAGGTGGAGTCAGCAGGGACGTTTTTGGATCCGCTTGTTACCTGATGTCTCCCTCTGGTGGTCACTTCTGAGACTGCAAGAAGACCATCCTGTGCGTCCCACGAGCCAGCTGCGTCTTGACCATCAGCGATATATATATATATATATATATCTTGTTTTGATCCTGGTAATGTCTACAGACTTTACATGCGAAGTACGACTCGTGTCCTCCTTGTGACTTTAAAGCTTTAATTCACCTAAATGTTTCTTTTTTTCAACTAACAAGTTCAGATTATTCCACCCAAAACGTGATTCATCATGATAGCTTGTTGCTGAGACGTGTAGTTGAACAAATTGTGTAAATCACAGATTGTGTTAATCAGTGACGTGCAGTCAGGGGGGACAGTGTCTCAGGGGACAGTATCTCAGGGGACAGTGTCTCCCCAAGGCTGAATTGAAATGTTTTAATTATAATATAATTAGAATTTATTTTTCAATTTCTGGTCACTCACAGTACCTATTAGTTTGAAAGGGTCAGCATGTTGTGCTTTCCTAGCCAAAATGACTCGACTCTGCTATTTTCTGGTACGACAGAGAGGCTGGACAAGGCAGTCACTCCTGCACTGTCTTACTGTGAAGGCCACACCCTCTCCTGTAGGCCACACCCTCTCCTGTAAGCCACACCCTCTCCTGTAAGCCACATTCTCTCCTGTAGGCTACACCCTCTCTTGGAGGCCACACCCTCTCCTGAACGCCACACCTCTCCTGTTGGCCATACCCTCTCCTGAAGGCCACACCCTCTCCTGTAGGCCACACCCTCTCCTGAAGGCCACACCTTCTCCTGAATGCCACACCCTCTTCTGTGGGCAACACCCTCTCCTGTAGGCCACACCCTCTCTTGTAGGCCACACCCTCTCCTGTAGGCCATACCCTCTTGTGAATGCCACACCCTCTCCTGAATGCGACACCCTCTCCTGTAGACCATACCCCCTCCTGAACGCCACACCCTCTCCTGTAGGCCACACCCTCTCCCGAAGGCCACACCCTCTCCTGCGACACACCTTCTCCTGTAAGCCACACCCTCTCCTGTAGGCCATACCCTCTCCTGCAGGCCATACCCTCTCCTGTAGGCCGCACCGTCTCATGAAGGCCACACCCTCTCCTGTAGACCATACCCTCTCCTGAAGGCCACACACTCTCCTGTAGGCCACACCCTCTCCTGTAGGCCATACCCTCTCCTGTAAGCCATACCCTCTTGTGAATGCCACACCTTCTCCTGTAAGCCACACCCTCTCCCGAAGGCCACACCCTCTCTTTAGGCCACACCCCCTCCTGAAGGCCACACCCTCTCCTGTAAGCCACACCTTCTCCTGTAAGCCACACCCTCTCCTGTAGACCATACCCTCTCCTGAAGGCCACACCCTCTCCTGTAGGCCACACCCTCTCCCGAAGGCCACACCCTCTCCTGAAGGCCACACCCTCTCTGTAGGCCACTACCCCTCCTGAAGGCCACACCCTCTCCAGTAAGCCACACCTTCTCCTGTAAGTCACACTCTCTCTTGAAGGCCACACCCTCTCCTGAACGCCACGCCTCTCCTGTTGACCATGCCTTCTCCTGAAGGCCACACCCTCTCCTGAAGACCACACCCTCTCCTGTAAGCCACACCCTCTCCTGAAGGCCACACCCTCTCCTGAAGGCCACACCCTCTCCTAAAGGCCACACCCTCTCCTGTAGGCCACACCCTCTCCTGAAGGCCACACCCTCTCCTGTGGACAACACCCTTTCCTGTAGGCCACACCCTCTCATGAACGCCACACCCTCTCCTGTAGGCCACACCCCCTCCTGAAAGCCACACACTCTCCCGCAGGCCACACCCTCTCCTAAAGGCCACACACTCTCCCGCAGGCCACACCCTCTCCTAAAGGCCACACCCCTCTCCTGTAGGCCGCACCGTCTCATAAAGGCCACACCCTCTCCTGAAGGCCATACCCTCTCCTGTAGGCCACGCCCTCTCCTGTAGCCACACCCTCTCACGAACGCCACGCCCTCTCCTGTAGGCCACACCCGCTCCTGAAGGCTGTCCGGGGGGGATCTGAAACAAATGGCTAAGCCTCCTCAGCTGGCTCCTCTGGATGTGGAGGAGCAGCAGCTCTACTCCGAGCTCCTCCCTGGTGACTGAGCTCCTCACCCTATCTCTAAGGGTGCGCCCAGCCACCCTACCTTATCGTGGTGGGAGAGTTTGAGTAATTGAATGATCCTAGGAGCTATGTTGTTGGGAGGCTTTATACCCCCCAGTGGGGTTTCCCAATGTAAACAGGTCCTACCCTACACCGGTCCTACTCACCCTGGAGCCTCACCCTGGAGCCAGGCCTGGGGTTGGGGCTCGTATGTGAGCACCTGGTAGCCGGGCCTTTACCTGCGGAGTCCAGCCTGAAGGGAGGACGTGGGCCCCTCGTCCTCTTCCTCCTGTGAGCCCAACACCCACAGAGGCTCCCGTAGGGATCGGGTGCAGTGTGGATTGGGTGGCAGTCGACAGCAGGGGCTCCACGACCCGATCCCGGATACAGAATCTGGTTTTCGGGACATGGAATATGAAACTCATTTACGTAAAAAGGTAGATCACTACGCTGCCTTTGGGTATGAACGTGCTATGCTAAATGCTATATGTATGTTCACAGTGCATTAATGAACTGATACTGCGCTGCTACACTTTCTCACTAGTCGGCAGGATGACAGCGCTGGAAACGCTTTTGAAAGATGAGAGACCAAAACCTGAGCTACAGACCTCCAGCAGAGGAACGCTCAGGACATTGTTCCCACTTCCATGTCAATCTGGGGAGCAGACGCTCTGCAGGAGTGGTTTCAGAGCCACAGACGGTTTCAGAACCACAGACAGTTCTGCAGGAGTGGTTTCAGAACCACAGACAGTTTTTCCGTGTTTCCCACGTAAACAACAGATCCCTGCCATGTCATGAGATCTACCTTGTTGGGAGAGTCTGTAGACTGATATTGAATCATTGTTTAAGTTCCTTTGTTAGACTAACACTTGGCAGCAGAAACACTGAGCTGATCACTGCAATGCATGATGGGAGTTGGGTTAGTGGTGTTTCAAATGCTAGTGTTGGTAATGATTGTGTTGTGTTTTTGTGTCTTAGTTCATGTTGTTAGTTAGTTGATCTAATTTAGTTTAATATTTGGAAGTTGGCAACCAGGAGTGAAGAGGGTTTTGTGTGTTGTCTCGTCCTGCCATGATATTTCCATTTGGCATATCAAAATAAAAGCCCCCCATGATTGCAGGTGTTGTGAAGGGGATATTGTACAATTAATAATTAATTATATTAACCACAATATATGACTTATATTGGATTCAATAGTGATAACTTTGAGGGATATTGGTGGGAAAGGGAGGGAAGGTTGTAGGGATATTTTGGAGCGTATGTGTGTGTGTGTGTGTGTGTGTGTGTGTGTGTGTGTGTATGTGTGTGTGTGATATAAGTATTTAAAGATTGATTGGCTGATACTGATTGTATTTTTTGAAGCTGTGTATTTCAATTTTATTGGTCAGGTGACCACAAACGTTATTATTGAGTTCATTAATTGATTTAATATAAATTGCACGCTACAAAACTGATGATGTAAAGTAACATTAATTAGTATAAATTACAGTTTGCTACAATGTAGATGACTGACTTCAAACGGAAACAATTTTTTTTCTGTGACTTTACAGTCTCAGAGGAATACACACAGTATTTTCCTACTACTTTTGACATTCTTTGGTAAAAATGTTTAGATTTATTGTTTCTCATTTACAAATGAGAGAGAGAATGAAGTGAAATGGGGACAGGTCCCTCCATGGAGGTGCATGGTGTGATTCAAACCATAATCAATATATATAAGGGCAAACAAATCAGAATAATATCTACACTATATCAAAAATTGACAATAAACAAAAACTCAGCTGTCGTATATAAAACAAAAAGGGGAATTGGAACGCGATACTAAAATTCCAGACAAAGACAAAATTTGTGGACATTGCAGCAAACATCCACCAATTCAAGGGCATGGAAGGAATTCGCCTGGAAAAATCCCATCACACTCTTTATTACACCAAAGAGGAAAAAAGTAAATAGACAAACGTAAATCAGCCATACTGGAGGGAATGTAATCAATGCAGACCACACACACACACACACACACACACACACACACACACACACACACACACACACACACACACACACACACACACACACACACACACACACACACACACACACACACACACACACACACACACATTTTGGCATTGCCAGAAGATACAGATGTTTTGAATAACTATTCACATAACAATGCAACACATACGAAGATGTGACATTGCTCAGAGCTGTGTGATACTTGATGTGTGTAACATAATGGAAAACAACATACATGCAGGGGACAGATATCTGGTTAAAATATTACTGACAGCTGCAAAAAAGGTTATAACAAGAAACTGGGGTTAAGTGGATCCACCGACACGGGAAAAATTGACAGACATAATAGAGGAAATCTACACAATGGAAATACTGACATGTCGACTAAGACTACAAGAAGCACAACAAAAAGATAAGTGGAAGAAATGGACCTTTTTTTTTTCAGGAACCCGGAGAGCGACAGACAACCGAAAGACTAATTCACAAAGAAGAGGAATACTGACAATATAGATTGAAGCTCTCAACAGGATATTACCCTCTTTGCGTTTACATTTCTTTCTTTATCTTCTGCTCTTCTTTTTTTGTTCTTTTCTCCTATATATCCTATTTCAGTCCACGTTATGTTAATTTCAATTATTTTTGATCAGCATATACTGTCCTGTTCTGTCTGTTTCTGTTGACAGAAAAATCAATAAAGACTAAAGTGGAAACAAAACCCAAACCCAACCAACAGTGGAGGGAGAAACATTCACTCACAACAGGTGGAGCTCATGAGATGAACAGACATAAACACACATTTGAAATAACTCTTGATGAACTATATTGATATTTTTACTGGATATTGTGCTCACGAACATCAATACAAAGTGTCTAACTATTAAAAAAAAAAGTTTAGATTTAAGCAGTGTGACTTTTAAAGTGTTTAAATATTCAAGCAGTCCTGTGACGTCACGGGCTGTGACGCGCCAGCTAGCGTGGTTAGCCTCGGAGCTAGCTGCTCTGGCATCGCTGAACGATGTGGCTCCGGGGAAATACGAGGCGGAAACCCTCCGCGGCCGGGGGGGACGTGGGTCCGCTCTCCCGGGACCCCTGAACACAGCTCGGACGACAGAACGGCGGTGAGTCGGTCTCTTCTTCGTCACTATGCTCGGAAGCTAAGCAGCTAACGTCAAGCCTCGCGCCTGCAGCATCAGCACCGGCTAAAGCTAACGGGACCGGCCGGGGGGGGGTGGGGGCTCCGACCGGTCACCCGGGGGGGGGGAGCCCCGGGGCACGGGCTGCAAATGACACGAACATCAGAATAACACCAAACGGGAAATCACTGCTATAGTGAATGCTGGCTCCCATCCAAGGTTTATCACTCCAAATCTCATTTTATTCATATAACTTTATCATCAGCACAGTCAAATCTCATTTTATTCATATAACTTTACAACGCAGGGAGAATGTTTGTCATACCACTCCACTTGATGATGATGATGATGATATGACATGTACAAAATACTTCATTTACTTTGAGAGTATTTGTTCATCAATTTTTATAAGCTGTCCAAGACATGTTGATCATAATAAATAAACCTTTTACAGTTGTACAGTTTTTTCCTGCTGTGTGGAAGCAGCTGAGCATGATTTAAGTCATATTTTTGATTAAAACTTGTGTAATCAGGCATCGATATCTGAAGAAATACAACATTGTGCATTGTTAATTATTTGCAATACATTTTATTTGTGGCGGGTCAAATGTAGCGGCTATAACCTTTAACGAAAAAGCATTTCCACCAATTTCTGGGATATCTTTTGTAAATGTAATCGAAAAAGTCCTATTGCTTTTCATTTGGATTAAGTCACAGAATAAGCAGTAATGAAGAAGAAAATGCAGTTTTTGTGCTGCTTTGATAAAGAAGTTCCCCAGGGATTAATAAAGTGATTGTGAGGTTTTAAAGCTAGAACACGTTTATTATGAGATGATGACGTCACGCAGACCCAAACATTGTCCAAAGTTAAAATAAACAGTTTGTACTGTTTCCTTTCCTGACATTTATACTAACCTCAAGTTGTCTTTTGAGAGAATCCATGCATACATTTGTACATTTCATACTTTCCTGTGGAGAAGAGTTTATTACAGCCTCATAAAAAAAACAAAAAATTCATCCAGCTTTGCTTCTGTCCAATAAAAACTGCAGGATTACTGGACCAGGGTCTGGTAAAGAACGTTTGTGTTTCTCGATCCCTGAGTGCATCATCAGCACGAGCATTTCACGCCTCCCATCGTCCGTGTTTCCCGACCAGCGCTCTGTTGACGAGTCTCTTGCGTCCCGCTGTCATTATCTCAGCGTTCACACGTCCACCAACACAGCGTATGCTCCCCCCCCCCCCACGTGTTGCCTCGTCTTCACGAGGTCTGAAGAAAGGTGTCTGTGGGCTCCTCTCCATGGAAGTGTTAATATTTGATGTGTGGACATCACGAGGAGCAGCTGGGGATGGAACCCAGCTTCCTCCGAGTGCAGCCAGGTGGTGTCGGGCTTCAACCGGACACCCAGACTCTCCGCCAGGCCCACCGGATCACACTTTCCACTGGGCTGTTGGAACTTCCTCAGCAGCGATTTGGAGATACAAGTGTCTGAAAGGGAGGCCAGGAAACTCCCAGTCCTATGCGTCTGCAGAGAGCAGCATGAGAATCTGCAGCAAGACGACCTGCCGCCATAAAACCTGTGCTTTGGTCCCGACCAGAGTCCTTCTCAGGGGAAAAAACATTTTGTTGGGGTGACGTGAGCACGTCCATTACCTGTACCGGAGCAAACAAGACACCTCTGGTCCCCTTGAAACGCTAGAGGGACGTCCAAACACACCCTCCTTTCTCCTTCCTCATCTGCTTTTCACTAAGGTGAAGGGAAGGTGGTAGGAGGCTTCCTAAAGGAGTTAAGGAAAGGTGTTAGGAGGCTTCCTGAAGGAGTTAAGGAAAGGTGTTAGGAGGCTTCCTAAAGGAGTTAAGGAAGCCTCTTCACTGATAAATCATTCTAAATACTGTTTACTATTAACTGTGAAGTTACTACGCTGTCTTCTGTTCTCGGCTGTAAGGAGTCCAGCCTCCAACTCTCATTGGTGCATCAAGGTTATTTTATTAGTACCTGCAGGTAGACGTGTTGTGATACATTTGGCACGTCGTAACAAATAAAGACACACAATGAACCAGACAAAAGCAGAATAATTGGCCGAGTGAACAAAGACAAGTGCTCAATGTTCTGCTATTCACCAATAATTAAGATAAGATAAAAATAAACTGCAATAAAACCTGGCAGAGATATAAAGCAGTCACTAGCATAAACCAGGATATGAAAATTCAAGGGGGGTGAATGATAATAAATAGAGCTAAAAATGAATAAATAGAATCAATACGATAAAGGGCAGTGTCACTGGCTCTGATTCACTTCAGTGACGGCGACAGGAGCAAAGCTGTTCTTGAGGCCCTTGGTCCTGCTCTGTGGGACCAGGAGTCTCCGTCCAGAGGTGAGCAGCTGGAATTGGCCTCGTACAGGATGAGAGTCACTATGAGGACTGATGAAGCTCCTCTGGACCTGTTGAGTGACCAGGAGGCTGGAAAACACTGAGACCACTGGACCTTTTTACATCGTTTGGTTCAGTGAGTCTCTCTCTTTTATGAGGAAGGAGAAAAAAGATTTTACTGCATGGTGGTATGGTATTCATACCTCTTATCCACACATGAAAGTAAGGTATTTCTAGCTCTTTCATAGCTTTGTCATGTGTTTGATCAAATAGAACCGTCTGACCGCCTGTTGGTGTCTTTCCTCGTGGGGCGCCGCCTCCTGGTCCAGAATATAGTGCAGCTTTGTTGATCTCTGTCACAGTTGTGTTCATTTTGAGAAACATGTGGTGAAAACATGTCCATGCTCATGACTTGTGATGAAAGTTTCTGCGCCCAACCAGGTGCTTGTTCCTCCCTCTGTTGTTTGCCTGTCCAGAACACAATAACTGACTCACGCCGCCTTGCTCTCTTGTCACGTGACTCCGTCCTTCAGGCTTTACTATTCCTTTTGGTAATTGTTATTAATGTAAGTAATAATTTAAATTCCAAATTAATAGTTTAGTCTACGTTTTGAGACAGATAAAAAGAAATTGGCATCATTTCCTGTTAAACAGATGGTGTCCCGAGGTATCTGATATATATATCAGATTCCATTTTGTGTGGATAATTAATAACTATCTTTGATGATTATCAATCATTATTGATAGCCAAACTGCTCATAAACTGTGTTTAACCCTCACCCTGAGACCAGTGTTCACAACGTTTGGCTCCACACACAGAAATCTGTGCAGGACAAGCAAGAGCACATTTTCTCACAGAGGAAACAAGTGGGAGAAAGTAAGTGTTAATCCAAAATTAACATGTTTAGATTTATTACCTCCATTAAGGAGGTTATAAAATCACCTGAGTTTATTTGTCTGTTAACAAGATATATCAAAAACCGATGAGCTGGTCTTCATCTTCACTTGATCTGGATGTGGAATATGTGTCATTTGCCTGTGTCCGTGTCGATCGACCCTTGATGAAGGACAGGAGTCTCTGATTGCTCTTGTTATCTACAAAATATATTTTGTGTCTTGTGTCATGAAGCAGCCCTAACCGTAAGCTTTAGTGAAAAGTTTTAAGTCTGGTCTTAAAAGTGGAGAGTGTTTCAGCCTCCCTAACTGAAACTAGGATCTGGTTCTCCATAAGAGGAACCTGAAAGCTCTGCCTCTATTCTACTGTTAGAAAACCCAGGAACCTCCAGCAAGCAGCACTCTGAGAACCAAGTGTTCTTCTGGGGAGATACGGGACTAATAGATCTTTAAGATAAGATAGGGCCTGGTTGTTCAGAGCTTTATAGGTGAGAAGAAGTATTTAAAATTCTATTCTAGATTTAACAGGGAGCCATTGAAGCGAGGTTAGTATTGGAGTGATGTGATCTCTGAGGCTGGTCCTTGTCAGGACTCTCGCTGCAGCATTGTGGAGCAGTAATGAGGAGACATGTTGCCTCTGGCCAGGCGACTGCTGCTGCTGCTGCTGTACTGATGCTCAGGACAGAGCAGCAGCTGGTCTGCAGCTCAACGTGATCACAGGAAGGAGAATAACAAGGTGTTATTCAGAACCATCAGCCCTTGATGAAGACTCCTTGGTTGTTTCTGAAGGAAGAAGCAGAGGTCAGGGAATCATTTGGCTGGCAGAAAGTCCGCATGTGGAGACGGCGACCCTGCTCAATTGTTAATGCTCTGGCTGTAATGTGAGAAACACTTGGTCCCTGCAGTTAAAGCGACACCCCGGGAGAGCTGCTGCACACCAGCCAGACCAGCCCCGACCTGAAACTGTGATGTCTGCCGCATGCCTTTTATTATCCGGAGACGTTAATGAGGCTACAGGAAGGGTTTGACCTGCGCACCTGTTTACTTCAGGCCACGCCCACCTGCAGCCTCCCACCCCCCCCCTCCCCCTGGGTCTTCCTGCCAGGCAACGCTCTGGAAACTTCTCCCTGATCTTCCGCTCTTTGCCACCTCTGACATAGCGTTTGTTGCACCTTGCAGTCCGCGCCATGGCAGCTGGAGTCGGCATGCTGAGTGAGCGGTCTCACTCCACCAGCACCGCCCACAGACACCACATCGCAGGAAGCATGCAGACAGGTAGGACCAATCCACCGCACCGCTGCTGACGTCCACCCGGGAACACATGCACACCCTCACAAAGCGTCACAAAGTGTGTGAGGAGCAACCAAAATCATTTCACGTAGTCATCTGTGGTTGATGTATCAATGAGATTATATCCTATGTGGACGGAAACAAATGAAAAATGTTTGGTTGTTATTTGCAGGTTATTGCTAATTTATTTTCCTCGTCAGAAAAATGTAGTGGATATATTGAATAGTGCAATTTCATGCTCATTCTCTGGAATACAATGAAATGACCGAGGTTTTGACCTTATAGAGCTTCATGTCACTGTAGTTGCGTTCTTCTGACCTGGTTGTAAGTGAATCTCTGTGTTGATCCATCCATACTTGTCTTGAGGAGAGCAGGAGGTGGCTGCACCGTGGTTTCACCAATATCCTCCTCTACACGTCATCCTGACTCGCACAAGCTGCTCCCTTATTACCACTCCACCGTTAACACTAATGGCTTTACGAACTCGCAAAGATTATTTATTGAAAGGTCATTTTCCTTGTGCATTCAGCTCACGAATATCAAAGAAAAGCCAATCCCACCACCCGCCAACCTGCTGGGTACAGATGTCAACCCACACTGCATGGGAGTCGAGGATAGTCATCTTTGTGTCTTGTCACTGGAGCAGGCACAATAATGATAACAATGACAATAATAATATTAAAATGAAATGGCCATCTTGGATAGTAATATTTGAATCTTGACGATGTCGGCACAAGAACGACTCCCCTAGCAAGGCCTGCTGCCATTACTAAGCTCCACACTGAAACACATAGTAGTAACATTGAATACAGTCTCATTACATGTACTTTAGTGTCTTTGAATTGATAATACTGACAATGCACATGGAATTATTTGCACGTCTCCAGTTAATTACATTCCCCTCATTAAAGCATCACTGTCTCTAAGAAGTAGTGTCAGTGAAGCAATGACTGTATTTCAGGAAGACGTTGGTCATAATGTTTTATCCATGAATGATCGCAAAGGGTCGCAAAGCACGTGTTGGTAATGTTCTCCATGAGCTGGTTCACTGGGGATTTTGTAGTTTGCTGCTATTCATTTGGTTTATGAAGAGGCTGAATGTCACACTGAGACATTTCAAAGTATGTGATAAAACCTAAAATCCTGTGTTAAAGTGTGTTTTTGAGTGTATTTCCAGCTGCGCCTCAGATAAAGCCCTTGTTAGCAATCGCCCATCAAACGCAGCAGGAGGAGCTTGGATGCTGCAGCAGATGAATGAAGGACGACCTTTCACGGTGGAGGCGGTTGTCATGGGGACACATGCTGCTGCTGATGAAGCCGATGGTTGATGAATCAGCATCGGCCCTTTGTTGGTGCAGTGAAATGTCGCAGCAGCGCTCTCACCTTTTCTGTTGTTTTCGTCTTCTAGTCATTGCAAGGGTTCCCACAGCAAAGTACACCAAGATGGGGGAGACCCTGAGGCATGTCATCCCTGGTCACATGCAGTGCTCCATGGCCTGTGGAGGCAGAGCCTGCAAGTACGAGAACCCCTCTCGCTGGAGCGACGAGGAGCAAGCCATCAAGGGACTCTACTCGTCCTGGTACGATGGACACGTCTCAGTGTTCTTCACTTCAAACTCTTTGTGATTGATGAGTGAATCAAGGAACAGACTAACGTATGCTTGTACAACTAAATCATCTTCATTTATATCTCATGTTGAGAACTACCTAGTGTATAAAAGTAGGATTGAATGTTAGTTGGTGGCTACATGTTTAGTATTGTGCTGATCCAAAGACCGGTGTTTCTAGATGTGTCAAATCTTTCATTCCACTTAGTAGTAGGAAATAACTCATACTTCCTGAAGAGTTTTCACCTCCCTGTAGGATTGTGTTGAGTACACAGCTCACCCTAACTGGCCAACTCTTCACTTCCAGGATTACTGACAACTTGCTAGCTATGGCGAGGCCTTCCACTGAAATTATCGACAAATACGATGTCCTCCAACAGTTTCAAAGGTACGGCTTGGCTCAGCAGATGGACATTGAGTCCGACTGTGCGGCTCATGGCTGTCTGTTGTGTCGTCCGTGTCCAGCTGCGGTCTGAAGACGGTCATTAACCTGCAGCGGCCCGGAGAACACGCCAGCTGTGGATACCCTCTGGAGCCAGAGAGCGGCTTCACTTACCGACCCGAAACCTTCATGGAGGCTGGCAGTGAGTGTGACTTCGACTTTGAGGGGAGGGTTAAGATAGGTGGTCTTGTCAGACGACGGCAGAAAGCTTCATAAAACCGTCTCAAGAGATATCGTCGTAGTCGTGTAGAGGAAGGAGCTAAACGTCAGAACCAAGACGGTCCCCAGACACTTTGCTGCAGTACTCTTCTTCTTCTGCTTCCTGATTCTTGATGCAGTGACCGGAGTGTTTCCCCCATCAGAAGCTCCCTGATAGGATCCTCCTGGTGTTTCTGAAGCTTGTGGTCTCTGACACAGTTCTTAGAGAATATTTTCATCAAGGATGAGAAGAACTGACTGAATGACTTGTTTGAAATATGCCAGGTCTCCGTTCAGAGGGTCTAAAGAGCTCTTCCAGAGGAACAGGTTGAACCCCAGCTTGGCGACACTGAACAACTATTAAAGGACAAACTGGGGAACATTTAGCGTTCTCCCCCGGCGCTGCCACTACCTGGTATTTCTGCATCCCGGATGTGGTGCAGTCCCTTGTCGCCGGGTAATTGCTAGGGGATTGTGCATGTGTTCTGTTTTCATCGGGTGCTGTTGTTAATTCCTCTTCCTAACAAGCTCTCTGGGGACGACGGTCCAGGATTGGTCGGAGCTGAAAGCCTGCAGCGTAAACACAGGCTTGTTTTCATGTCGTCACTGTCATCACTTTTTCTTACGCCGGCAAAACTAAGCACATGAAAAATGTAAATGGATAACCGTCAATGTACTCTGCAATTCAACATTTGGAATTTTACTATTTAAAAGGTGTCACATAGCTTTAGAAAAAAATTCCCAGACATTTAGAGTTTTGAAAGTTAAAAAAATATATGCATTAGATCATTGCTGTTAGTGCAGGTCTGCTCATACACATGTGAGAGTTCAACCAGAGAAGCAAGTCTGTGTAGTTGTTCATCATGCTGAGTGAGTTGTTCTTCATGCCAGAGATGGCTGAACAAAAGCACTGCACCGTTTCCTCTGGAGCTCAAAGTAATCGAATGGGGTCCACTGGACTTGGTGTTGGAACATGTTCTGCTCCTCCCGGTGTCTTTATCACTAGTTTTCACACCGGTGAGACGGAAATCAATCATTAGAACAGTGTTTTTCAACCTTTTTGAGCCAAGGCACACTTTTTTCTTTGGAAAAATCTGGAGGCACACCACCACCTGAAAATGTTAAAATGTGAAGCTCTGTAGCCTATATTAACAATATAAAGTCATTCTCATCAAAGTTTTATCAACAGGAATCAAATAAATACAGAAAAAAGTATTTCCCAATTTCTTTTTTTTTATTTGTACTCCCTCAGTGTGAAACCTGGACCTGATGGATGAAGAACTGAGATCCTGGTTCACATTCTTCCTTTTCTAAAACTTCTCCATCACTGTCACTGACACAGTACTTTGATACAAGATGGGAGCAGGAGGTGGAGATTAACCACACTGACGTCTGTCACTTTACATTTCAACGGCAAAGTTCTGTGCTGCCATCTAGTGGTGAAGAGTATTTATACATGATTACTCTGCACACTGCTCTCACAGCTGACAGCGGCTGAGAGCAAATGTTTTTCAGAAAAAAATTTGAAATTGGATAATTTCCCACGGCACACCTGACTATATCTCAGTGGTTGAGAAACACTGTATTAGGTCTTCCTTTGTGTATTTCAGTCTATTACTACACGTTTGGCTGGAAGGACTATGGTGTGGCCTCTCTGACTACGATCCTGGACATGGTCAAAGTCATGTCCTTTGCAGTCCAGGAGGGAAAGATGGCGGTCCACTGTCACGCTGGACTCGGTCGGACAGGTGGGTCTGGTCAGTCTGTAGGTCCTCCGTCGCTCTTCTTCCTGAAGCGGCCAGTTTGTGCTTTGTGTTGTTCAGGCGTGCTGCTGGCTTGTTACCTGGTCTTCACCACCAGGATGAACGCTGACCAGGCCATCTTGTTCGTCCGGGCCAAGCGACCCAACTCCATCCAGACCAGGGGTCAGCTGCTGTGCGTGCGGGAGTTCGCCCAGTTCCTGGTTCCCCTGCGGAGCGTGTTCTCCTGCGCCGAGCCCCGGGCCGCCGCCGTCACCCTGTCGCAGTACCTGACGCGCCAGCGCCACCTGCTGCACGGCTACGAAGCGCGCCTCATGAAGAACGTGCCCAAGATCGTCCAGCTGGCGTGCCGGCTGCTGGCCGACGTCGCGGCCGACAGGCAGGTGGTGGTGGAGGAGGAGGAGCGGCCGGAGGTCCCCGACCTCACGGCCGAGATAGAGAAGACGGTGTCCCGCCAGGCCCTCCAGCAGCTGGGGAAGGAGATGAGGGGGAAGGGGATCCCCGTGCCACCGTGTCCCACTCACCCCCTCAGTCCGGAGGCCCCCGGGCCCAGACCGCCTCACGATCAGGCTCTGGCCAGCGACAACGACCTGGACCCCCTGTGGAGGCTGCAGAACGAGGAGAGCCCCGTGAGGTCCTCGCTGTCTCACAGCAGGAGGCTCAGCTACAGCGACTCTGTCCTCCACAAACTGGAGGAGCAGCAGAACCACAGGCCTTTCAGCCGTCTGATCCAGCACTCCCTGTCCCACAGCAGCCTTCCAGCAGCCTGTCACCTCCTGCCTCAGGACCCGGGGTCAAAGGTCATGAGCAGGAGTCCGTCCCTCTGCAGCTCCACAGTGCCTGTGCTGTCCCCCCGGAGCAGCCTGCTGCTCAGTGAGGAGGACGAGTCTCAGGTGCCCTTCATCAGCCTCCATTCTGGACTGCCCCTGGAGGATCGCCGGCTCATGGTGGCCAAAGCTCTGGCTCTGGACTTAACGGACCCGGATCTGACCACCAAGGTTTCAGTGTGGCAGGTAGGACCGACCCCCCCACTCAACTTCCAACTGTACCTCTGCCTCTCAATGTGTGAACATGAAATATTGTGGGTTATCTATCTATCTATCTATCTATCTATCTATCTATCTATCTATCTATCTATCTAGTTACTGACCCTGGCTCAGGGGGGCTGCTGGGGTCTTCCATGGTCTTGCTCAGGGACCCATGTTGAAGGGTTTTTTTTGACTGTAAAGCTCCGATCTCACGATGTGATGAGTTGTAAATCAGCGAGGAGGTTAGAATCTGTCCTCAACCTGAAACGACAGAAAACTTCTGAGGGATCAATGAAGTCAGACCAGGAGGCGGAACACAAATGCAGACCGTCGTCAGACCTCTGGATTTAGTTCTTAACGTGTCCTCTGCTGGAGAGCCTCTCTCATGTTGGCAGCAAATGGAGTGAAAACAGTGTTGGATTATATTAATAGATGTATGTGCCATTTTGTCCAGCTGTAATACAGAAGAGTTTCAGCTGAAACGGTGATTCATACCCCCCCCCCCCTGTGGTGTGCAGACGGAGCTGAACTCCCGGGAGGGGGCCTGGGAGCGTCTGTGTGTGGAGAGAGACCCCCTGGTGCTGTCGGCTCTCATGTGGTCCTGGCTGGAGCAGCTCAAAGAGCCCGTCATCAGCATGGAGGACGTGAAGACCCTGAGCCAGCGCAGCGCCGACCCTCAGAGCGCCCTCCACTCCCTGCACAAGGTTCCACAATGACAATTATGCTCTTTTGCAAAGCAAAAACTGAACGAAATGTCACATTTCTATATTTGGTTGTGTCACTGCCGTATCAAAATATTGATATTATGTCATAGAAGCGGTTCTGTTGGGAAAGCTGCAGATTTCAAGCTCATTCAATGTTGAAAAATTCCACTAAAAGAGCATTTCTTTTTTTTAACTCTGATGTCTGGTTTAATACAGAATTCAATGTAAACCTCCCGTGCAGGTTTTCTGTTTTGGAGGCTTTTTTTCTTGCTCTGTCGGGTAAATGGAGGTTTTTCTGTGGTGTGTGGAACGTCTGGTGGCCGGGCGTGTTTTAGTCTGAAATACACGTTTCATTTGGGTGGAAACGGTGAATTGAACTCCTGAAACGGTGTGTGTGTGTGTGTGTGTGTGTGTGTGTGTGTGTGTGTGTGTGTGTGTGTGTGTGTGTGTGTGTGTGTGTGTGTGTGTGTGTGTGTGTGTGTGTGTGTGTGTGTGTGTGTGTGTGTGTGTGTGTGTGTGTGTGTGTGTGTGTGTGTGTGTGTGTGTGTGTGTGTGCGCTGCTCTCAGGACCACCGCCTCACGCTGCAGTGTGTCCTGGACTGTGCTGCTCAGCTGCTGCCACTCCCCCGGGACGTGGAGACCAGCTTCCTGCGGCAGACGGTGCGAGCGTTCACCAAGGTGAGTGAGCCGGAGGACGAGGCGGCGGTGACGTCTGGACCAGCGCTGACCGGGTTTCCTCTCTCCAGACGGATCCCGCCTCCCAGCCGTCCCTGTACCAGACCCTGACCCAGCTCCTGACCCCCGTCCTCCGCTCCAGACAGGACGAGCCGCCTCGTGGGCAGTAACGCCACTGAGTGTCGTCTGTGCAGCTCCTTGAATGTTCCTGTAAACCTGTCGTGACTCCGATGTGTTGTTATAAACACATGAAATGCAGTTATTCCTTGTTGTTTTCACTGATGAGGGGAGGGTCCAACACGTTACAGAGGTTGAGTTTTGTTTCAATACAAAGTTCTCCATGTTTTCACAAAGTTCTGTTAAGATATGGAGGGTTGCCAACTGTCCCGTATGGCCTTGATAAGTTTGTCCCATATGTTGACTGCTGGTGTCCTCCAGCCACTAGATGGCACCCATTTCCAATTTGCTACAGTAAGACAAGATACAATTCCTGTAAATAGGCACTTTGATGGCCGTGATGGAGGCTGGTGGTACTGGACTCCACTATGGATAAAACAGCTGGGTCATGTATGGCGGTAAATGAAAAAGATGGTGGTGTCATGATAACGCTAGTTCACCGTCGTGGCGGGACTGAGCACCGGCCAAAATCTTCTGTCCCTTATTTGTTCTTGGGAATGTTGGCAGCCCTAGGTGTAACGGGAGTAACGGCCTCCGTGCAGCTTTAAACCAACCATGTGTATTTTCACCTCAGACCTCGAGAGGATCAAGCAGTTTCAGTGTGTTAGCACTGAAGCTAACATTAGCTGGTGACGTGCAGAGGAAGCGCCGGGCTTCTTCCTGTTCGGTCTGCATGTTAAAGGAGGAACAAAATGAATGTCCTAAAGACACATTTCAAAGTAGACGGTAGCTTCAATGCTACATCCTTTAGCTTTCTGAATCAGGGAGTGAGATGACATGAGGTCAGTGGCGTGACGAGCGTGCAGCCGAGTTGGCACACTGAAACTGTCCTGGTGTGGAAAAGCTGTGGATCCTCCAGAGGAAGTGGCTGTGTGACACTGGAAAGCGACCAGAGCAGAGAAGCAGGAAGAGTAAATTGACTAAGACTGCATACTGCCATTGTAAATGTTGACGTGCCATGTGCTCCTTGCGTGTCCTCACCCGAGGCTTTGTTTGATTCTGTGAATGTTTCTAACGTGTCTTCGCTATTTATTCCGTCTTACATGCAGTTGCACGTCCTGCAGAACCCGCGGTGCAATGCACTGTGGGAAAGTGAGTCTTTTTTTTTCACTTACAAGCGGGTACTTACAGAATTAAACTCCACTGACTGCAGCCTGTGTGCAGCACAACGATGACAGTTCTGATGTGTTCCTTCACATTCATCAGTAACTTTTAACATTTACAGTTTTATGATTAAAAAAATGTAATGGGTGCTCAGGATGAAGCTCATTTTGTTCAGTTTTTGTGTTCAGCTTTTTCTCACACATATATCACACTTGGGCCGCGTTTACACGACAGCATTCCAACTCGTCGTCCGTTAAAGAAACGTTCTGCCACAACACTGCAGCAGCAGATTAGTGGTGTTTGAGTTTGAAGAAATCGTTCATAACCTGAGTCACTTCACTGAACCGTGACTCACGAGTCGTCATGTTCATTAACTGGTTCACTGGGGAAACTGAAACGTTACTGCTGTTCTGCTGCTGCTCCAACTACACCTGTAGAAATAAATACACGGCATTACTCACTTTCATCGTCCTCTGGGAGGCGAAGCTGCGCTGCTTCTGCTAATAGCGGCTCATAGTGGCTAAAAGAAACTCCCGAATCTCACTTCAGTCACTCAGCTTGAAACATTTAAAGTGTCGTTCACCTGTGAATCAGTACGTAGCAGTAGTTCAGTGAGTTCACCTGGTGGAGCTCCGCCCCTTCTTTACCTGAGAGTCTGCAGCTGCTCAAAGTTTCTCAGTGACGACAGAGAAAAACACCCCAAAACACATCGATTGTTTTACAACGCTGGAAGAAATAAATACATGAATTAAACCCATAAATAATAAAAAACCCAATATTAATGACTAGCATGTATTTGTTGCGTTTAATGGTGTCCCTATAATCAGTTCATCCCTTTGAACATCAGGTTATTTATTGATGCTAATAAAACTATCTTTGAAATTTGTGAAAAGAAAATCAGAATGTTGGCAACAGACAACGTGAAACTTTAAATTCATACATATATAAATACAAATACTGTATATTTGGCATTCTGGACACCTGGTATTTATTTTATGTTTAATAATTCATTTAACTTAGTTCCTGGTTCAGATAAAGCTCAAAAACAACACAACTCATGTAGAATCAAGAGACCAGTGCCACTAAAAGTGAGTGTGTACTTATTGTTTATGTTTCAGCATCTTCCTATGGATACGTGAAGTTCCTGGTGCTTCATGACGCAGTTCAGCTGAGCGTCCAGGTCTGGCAGAGACGACTGACTCAAATGACTCAGACACCCAGTTCACGTACTGCAGCCATGGGCCGGGTTCATTCACATTGGCTTTATTTTGAAATTTTTCAGTAGTAATTATTTTCTCTTGCAAAAATATACAATTTTTCATCAGAACTTCAAAATGTACATGTAAATGTTTTAGTGTAAGTGTTTTAACCATAGATGAAATTGGGCCTCTTGTGGCCTCTCAACTGAAACGTGTCTGTCTGGAAGAATCTTCTTTGGACAAATGAAACTGAAGTGGAGCCGTTAATGGCAGCAGAGAATTACTTTGTTAAAAGACAGGAAGTCCAGTCACCTGCGGCATGGCGGAGGCACCATCATGCAGTGGTGCTGAAATGTGATTGGCATCAAGAAATGTGTTCAAGGGAAAAACAGAGTAGGAACATCAAACAACACGATGGGAAACATGGCCGCAATCGAGTTGTGACCTCAATCCAGCAAAAAAGCTTTAAAAATAGAAAGAAAATACTTAATCAAGCTTAAAGAAGAAGAATAAAAGAGTCAAATATCAGTGGTCTTAGTTATACTCATGAGACGTCACTGAGTGTTGAAGGCATTGATACTTTTAACAAATGATGTCACTAACTTCAAATATGCTGGAACCACATCTGAGTGAACCTGCTGTGCTCCTGTACAGCCAGCAGAGGGCGCTGTCCACCTACAAACGTCACAGATAAGTGATCCCTGGAGCAGATAGACTGAGAGAAGGCTTTTCCACCAGAAAGAACCAGGAGCTAGTTCCTAAATGAGCAGCGCCTAATTACTGGTTCTTTTTCCACCGCTAACAGATTTCACTGTTCCACTGATTTCACAAACTTCACGCTGACCGCGCTCCTAGAAGAACCAGGAGACGGACTGTATTCATGGTCTGGTCCAGGTCTCTTCATCTAGTCTGTCCTGAACCTCGGATTCAGACCAAAGAGACAGAAAACATTGAGTCTCCTCGTCGCTCTATTGGTCTTGTTTCAGTCCGGAGCCCCTAGTGGCCAGAGAGAGAAACAAACTGCCTGAATGAGCTTGAGTCTTATTTTTCAACATTTGGACCTTACATAGTGAATTTCTGCTCCTTTCACTTTATTTCTGCACGTGTCTGAACTCATGGTGCTGATGTGTAAACACACCTGTAAGCAACTGCCACTGTCGGCCATTACTGTGACAAGAAGAGTAGAGGATTTAGCAAACTGTAAATCTCTCCCTGTACTTCAGTCTCTGTCTCGCTCAGTGTTTAAATAATTAGATAGTTGGTTTTACACTTACTTTTTCAAAAGTCCTTTTTTCTTGTAAAGTTTTGAAAATCCCAGGCTTTAATTATTACTACAACCACCTTGACAACTACGACTCATAATAGTAATGGTAACATCAACTAAAACATTTGCAATTAAAACAAATTTTACTGACATTGTGCAAAAACCCGAGACTCTTCCGGCCCTTGGGTTCAGAGGCCGTCATTGGAGAATCCAAGATGGCCGACAATATGTCCGCTTCCTTAGGATCACCGCCATTCTGTTTTGCCATTTTGATACAAATCACCACCACAGCGCCACTGTCGGTGGGAGGCAGTAGTACAACCGTGCTCCTCCAGAATTGAAACCTCGCCAGTGCCGTATCAAATAATGGCGGCTTCCGGGCGCGGACATACTTGTTTGTGGTCGCCGCCATATTTAAAAGGCCAGCTGACATCAGTGCTTCAGTTACGTCACGGTTTCATGGATCGTGTTCAGTTTGAAGAAGCACAAATACACTGGAGGAACATCCAGGTAGATATAATGTGAATAAAGCTCAGAGAGTATTTATAAGGTCTAGAACCAAGAGGCTTGAAGAGAGAGAGAACCCCCCCCACCCCCCATCATCATATTCCATATTCAATTTATACAAACACAGCCTAGAAAAAAACAATCACTCATGATGAATGGGGAAGAAGCTTTGAACAAAAAATATAATGAAGGTTGAGTTTCTTTATCAACCTGTATGCATCTTCTTAAGAAAATGCTGAATCACTTTTCAATTACATAAATGATCTGATTCTCATAAATAAAGAAAACTTTACAAATGTAGAAGAAGATGTAACCAAATTTTGAACCATTTAATTCAATATATCATCATATAAACAGCCTGTGATCTCCAGGCTCAGATGGAAGAACTACAAACATTTCTGAACAGAAATTAAACGTTGCTATTTGAGGCAATAACGTCTTACTGGTAAGGAATTATTGACAATGAAATGAGGCAGAATCATGATTGAGGGTAATTGAGGAGCCCTGTCCTATGACATTTACAGGGGTGGGGGTCGAGGTCCTCAGGGTAGGTCTTAAATATAACGGGGTCCAGGGCCACAACAAGGTTGAGGACTGCTGGATTGGAGGACGACACACTGCCTCTTTTGAACACAGAGACGACTGATACACTGGATAAATTTGGTGTAACATGAAAAACGGTAACAGTTCCCCTCACAGCAAGCAGGACCGAACAACAACTCACGACAGTAACTCACGACACATACAACCAAACTCATTGACATATCTGGACACAATGTCTTTAACTAATGTTCTGAAACGACCTGCTGCAGAGTCTGAACTTCTTGAGGAGCTTCTCCTTCTGGGTCACATTGTGCTGCAAACTTCTGGTTGGCATGAGCCACAGCATGGCTCCAACGTAAACATCCCATGTGCTCAGGTCAACATCTACTAACTGCAAACTCAAACCCCCTCCTGTCTGAGGGGTGTGGAGCAGCTGTGGACAGGAACACTTCATTGAATGTACAGACAAGAAACGGCCTGTTCTCAACCCAGCTCACCTGATGGACTTTTAAAATGGTTAAAACTCAGGGGCAAGGTTGAACTTGGGCAATAAGCTTTGAATACATCTTTTTACCCGCTGAAGCCTGATTGATATGGTATAAAACTGTATAATATGAGATCTTTAAATTCTGAAAAATCCTCAGCACACTGATTTAAATTAAAAAAAAAAAAAAAAGTTTCATAGACTGATTTCACCCCAAATTTTCAAATAAAGAAACCAAATTCATCTGTCTCCATTAACTAAAGTTGATCACTTTCACTCATGGCATCAGGGTAGAAGCAGTCCTCAGGTGGGCCTCACACGTGAACCCTGCAGACCCCGAGACAACATTTACTCTCATAGCTGTAAGTCTAAATTCTATTCTGCCAGCTAAACACCATAGGCTTTTATTTTGACATATACGCAATTGGAACTTCATAACAGGATGAGACTCCACACAACACATTTCTCACTCATGGTTTCACACCAACATCCAACAAACCAAACCAAACTAGACGAAATAATTAACCACAACTCGTAATATAAACAACCCCTTTTTTCCCCACACCTGAAAGACAATCTTTTAGCTCAGTTGGTTAGAGCGTGGTGCTAATAACCCCAAGGTCGTGGGTTCGAGCCCCGTATGGACCGCACAAGTTTTTACCCCCAATAGAGAAATTCGGTTCTTTTTTTAAGGCTTTAACCTGCTTTCGTACCACGTTCTTGCGTAATGACGAAGGTGTAAAACCCAATTTTTACTCAAACTAGTCCAGAAGAAGTCAGGTTTTTGATGAAACCTTCCATTGCTAGCGCAACGTAGCACGTCTGTTCGATTCTCGCACGAGGCTCTGAATGTTTCCAAGCTCTGGAGTTAAACTGAGTCAACGGCTTCAATAAACATGAGTTCAGCGATACGTGCAGCTATAAAGCGCTGCCTTCTTTAAACTTAACCAAAACTAGATAAAGACTAGATAAAGGTTGCCACCATACAACCTTCTGTAAATGAATTGTTCATATTGGTGACACCAAACAATTCTATGTTCCAACACAGGAGATCTCATTCCTCAACCCACTCAACTCAGTCAAGTTTAACATCTCAGACATTTCTATTAACCATCTTTCCTGCATTTACAAAATGTAGTTTTCTCCCATCAAATTCACATTAAAAAAATCCAGCGACCTCCGTTCAACACGTGACATTTGGTGACACCAATCACAGTGAATGAAATACATTACAGCAATGTTTTTCAACCATTGTGAGATTTATAGTCAGGTGTGCCATAGGAAATTATTCAATCTCACATTTTTTCTTAAGAATATTTACTCTCTCATCCACTGTCAGCTGTGCGCAGAGTAATGTGGCGAGCGCCACGGAAGAATTACTCTCAGTCAAAATTGTATTCTGCCTGCTGATCAACAGAGGCTTTTATTTTGACATGAACACACGCAACTGGAACTTCATAACAGGATGAGGCTAATAAAAAAAGCTTTTATTTTCTCGGACAGGCATTGGTGGGTTGTTTATATTACGAGTTGTAGTTAATTATTTTATCTAGTTTGGTTTGTTGGATGTTGGTGTGAAACCATGAGTGAGAAATGTGTTGTGTGGAGTCTCATCCTGTTATGATGTTCCGGTTGCATGTGTTAACGTCAAAATTAAAGCCTGTGGTGTTCAGCTGGCAGAATAGAATTTAGACTCAGAGCAATTCTTCCGCTGTGCTCACCACAGTATTTATACACGATTACTCTGCACACTGCTCGAAAAAAAGTAAAATTGGATAATTTCGGCACACCCGACTATATCTCACTGTGCCACAGTGGTAGAAAAACACTGACCTAGAGGGTAAAGAAAGAACTTCCCCTGTAGTTTGTGGTGAGCCAGTGAAACCAGTAACACAGTCATGATACTGAACTTTAATGTCATTTTTTTTTTTTTAAATCACTCTAAAGCAAAAAGTATAATACAGATTAAAATTTCAACATGAAGCATGTTCATAACACAAGAGACAAAATCATGACGACACAATCAAAGTGTTGGAGGGAAACAAAGGAAGACTTGGACCCACAAGTCTGAAGCACTGGACCTGTTGCGTCATGTGAGCCTGAGCCCGTTCTTAAATGGTGGTGGTTGGTGGTCGGGTTCAGCGCTGAGCTGCAGTGGAGAGGAGAGGAGAAAGTATCTAGAACAATCTTTTTGACATAATCAAATACATCCTGGTCACTGAACTATGGATGTTCTGGTTCTGGACTTGTTCCAAGTCTGTTTCGCTCCACGAGGGTTGATCTGGAACATTAAGCTTAATAATGATGCTGAAACAGGAAGTTATGGAAGCAGAACTCCTCCTGTCGTCACGGCGATGAACTAATATTCCAACATGAAACACTCACACGGGGGAAACTCAGCCTCAAAACAACTGGATGTGAAATCTAACTAAAAGAAGAGCAGTGAGGAAGTTCATCCTGAAACGTTCTGCTGGAATCAAGTGAAACTGAGTGACCACAGTGCCGTAAGTTTATATTGTCCCATGAATTAAAGTGTTCTAATCTCACCAACTCAGCATTAACAAGTCAGGCTTCGGCTGCAGCAGCAGTGTTGCTCTGAGCTGCTGGACGTGTTTGAATTGTTCACAATCTCAGAGAATCACTGCTCCTCTATGGTGAAGTCAGCTGCTCTGCAGGGTTTCTCCCTCTGTGATTGGTCACACGCTACAAGCTCCGCCCCTTGCATGTGAACACTGATCCTGGAGGGAAACTCTGGGTTTTATTTAGCTGCTTCATGCTTCGGTCATCAGGCGTTTCTGGAGAAAGTCAAGCCAGGAAACAGAGATCGTGGATGAGTTCATCAGGGCTCGTAGTTCAGACCTCTGGTCTTCTCATTGCTCATGATTCAATGTGTGCAGTGCTTTAAACAACTTGCATTATAAAAAGAGCTGCAAAATAAGTATCGTGATCTCAACATCTCAATATATCAACATTCATACTGTGATAATTGCATCTTCATGCATTTGCCAACCAGATGCTCTAAATTGTGCCGACAACAAATCTTATTTCAGCTTCTCATCAAATCTGGAGACGACTGGACTGAAGTCAGAAGCACGAAGATTGAGGAGACTGTCTAAAAACAACAAGGTCAGCAAACACAGTGGTTAAAATTATGTCTACAATCGGGTCCAGAAAGAGAAAGAGCACTGTTATTTAGAAAGTATAAATACCAAAGCATAAAGACATCCACATCAGCCTGTGATTGAAATAATAAAATGATCTATTATTGACTGGTTAACTCATGTTGTGCAGCCGTGGATAGAAACAGATATGAATCTACTCTATTACTTCTGCCTCTCCCTGGTACACTCTCTACTTCAACAGCAGCAATCAAAACAACACATATAGCACATGTTGGGATGTGGTTTGAGTTATGGATAAATATTGTCAGCCAAAGCATGCAACATCAGATTGATCCTGTGTTTCATACAAAAATAGTCCTTCCTCACATCTGCCTGTAGGATCATAACGGGAATAAGGCCACGTGTTTGTTTCCTTCCAGATGAAATGTGACAGACGCTCAGTGATCCAGCAGAATCCCAGTGAATCCATTCAGTGTTGGTTTTGGTTGGTTCAGATGAAGAAAGGTGAGTCAAGGTGCTCCAGAAGGGATTTACCAAACGCTGAAGACAAAGACCAACACACCTGTATACATGCACATGACACATTAATAAACTCTTTATCCAATCTATGCATGCCCAGAACAGTTGGATAGAATAATAAGCCTGTTAAAATAATGAACACAGTTTTACCATTTATATGTTCCAAAATCCATGAAAAGTTTATTGCTGGTAAACTGGCATCATTCATTAAACCAAAGTCTTGTCGTGTTGCTGACTAAAGAAATGTGGTGTCATGAAAAGCTACAAACCTTTACACACATGGTTATAAAACGAAACACACATACACACGTTTCACGTTGTTCGTTATCAGATTTGTAAAAACGTAATAAAATGTGAATATTTTTATGATGTACTTTCACTCATTTGGGCTAAAACTACATTTGTGCTTGTTATTTATAGGTCACATGACTTTACATGTCTGCTGTGTGACTGTCCTCTGGACTCAAATCAACGTGACACCTCTGATCTAAATAACACGAAGAATCACAACCGTTGGACTCGTGATGAAACAAAATTCACTCTTTTTACTGTTTTCTTGCCAGTGAGTGGTTTTTCTTCTTTCAATAAATGAAGATAAAACTCAATGTGACCTGTTCACGGAAGCGCTGCTACATCTCTACTCCTGTTTGCGTCCTCACGGCGGTATTATCAGTGAAAAAGGTTTGTAAAAGTGACATTTGTAGTTGGGTACCTGTACAGTTTTGTTTCTCTCCACAAACACAACACCACGGTACACATCCTCCTTGCTTGGAATCGCCTCACTCATGCTAATTAGCATGCACACTAATTAGCAAACGGGCTAACATTACATATGTGCTAATTAGCATACGGGCTAACGTGAGCATCTCCGTTCATTAGCGTATGGGCTGACATTAGCATCCATGCTAGTTAGCATACGTGCAGCATGAGTCCACATCTGATCACTGTTAAGAGACATTGGACATAGCGCCACCTGCTGGAAGCAGGGAGTGAGGCGTACATGCGACATGTTCCTGACGTACGAGGACTCGTTCAACACTGCCTGCAGCTTTAATCTTTATTGGTATACAATATATTTATGCACTAAGTTGTTTTTTTTCCCACGTCATTTGATTAATTTGCTAACATTTTATTTACTTTGGTCAAGGTGCAGGTGAGCTTTTATGATTTGGCCCCTGAGTTGTATTCAAAATAAAACTAATACAAATAAATAGCAACCATTTGTTTCTCTCTCTTTTTTTGATTAGTTGAGATTAATTGGACATTTTGTCGAACGATTAATCGTTACAAAAGAAGCCATTAGGAGCAGCACTAAAGTTTTGTTGCGATGAATGTTTTTGCTGTATATTGTGTTTAGATGTGTCCAAGCTGCAAAGAAAGTAATGTCAGTTCTAATTAGGAGCCAGTTTGCACTGACTGGGAACCTGCTTTGAAACATTACATTTTGTTAGTAGTCTTTAAAAGGTCTTAAAAAAAAAAACCCTTAAAGTGAACTTATAGAAACTTGTAGGAACCCTGGAGAGAGGAAAAACTTCTACAGGTACACAACTACAGATTCACTTTTACAAGTGCTCAAACCATTTTCACCAATAATCCCTTCAGTCAGAAGACGGGGTGAGTTGGTCTGAGCTGCTGCAACATCTGTCATTATGTCGGTGAAGCTTCGTCGTGCTTTTACCATCCATATCAAAATACAGGATTACTGAGGGAAAAGAGTAAAAAACTAGAGAGCTTTTGCTGGAACGTGTGTTGTAGCTGCAGTGTCGACTGACAGGAGTCCAAAGCAGCATCTCCTGCCTTTCCTACTCACACCTGAAGAATTTTCAAGTGTAAAGAAAATAAAAAATAAATTCCTCCTCTTGTAGTTTCAGTTTATGGAGTTGGGTCCTTTCATCCAAAACACACTGAACGTTTTTAACTCCCTTGGTCCTCGATCGCTGTCGCGATGCCGCTCATCCTGGCCGTTGTCAGGTGCGAGTGTTGCCCTGCTTGGGGGCGGAAGAGGAGTCCGTGGCGCTGGAGGACATTGAAGGCAGGTCAGAGGCGGCAGGTCGGGGCTCCACGGCCCGACTCTTCATGAAGGACAGCAGCTGGTCGGGAATCTCAGCCAGGACGTCTTTCGCCAGTCGAGCCATGCTCAGGACCTGGTTCCCTGACCGGTCGATGTAGTCCCGGAAAGGAACAAACTGCACAGGGAGTAAACACACAGCGGCTCAGATCACTTCCTGTGGCTGGAGGCAGTTTGTGAAACCGTGATGCTGAAATCTACAGAAGCAGTTACTCGTGCTTTCATGCATGTGTGGTCATTGCACAGGGAGAAAAAAAAAAAAAAGCTCTCCATGGTCCTCACTGGGGGCTTTTCCACCAGAAAGAACCAGGTTCTAGTTCAGAACCAGGGCCAGAGTTAGAACCAGTTCTTTGTTTGTCCACCACCAAAGCCGGTTCTTAACAGGGACTAAACTGGTGCTACGCTGGATCCACTTCCTTCCTGGTCCAGAGAGGAACCAGGCTGGAGCCAGACGCATCATCAGCTGGGGGCGGAGTTAACTCTGGAGTTACCTCTGGAGTTACCTCTAGAGTTATCTCTAGAGATACCTCTAGAGTTACCTCTGGAGTTATCTCTGGAGTTACCTCTGGAGTTACCTCTGGAGTTATCTCTGGAGTTATCTCTGGAGTTACCTCTGGAGTTACCTCTGGAGTTATCTCTGGAGTTACCTCTGGAGTTACCTCTGGAGTTACCTCTGGAGTTATCTCTGGAGTTACCTCTAGAGTTATCTCTAGAGTTACCTTTAGAGATATCTCTGGAGTTATCTCTGGAGTTACCTCTGGAGTATTACTGGAGTTATCTCTGGAGTAACCTCGAGAGTTATCTCTGAAGTTATCTCTGGAGTTATCTCTGGAGTCACCTCTGGAGTTATTACTGGAGTTATCTCTGGAGTTACCTTGAGAGATATCTCTGGAGTCACCTCTGGAGTCATTACTGGAGTTATCTCTGGAGTTACCTCGAGAGTTATCTCTGGAGTTATCTCTGGAGTTATCTCTGGAGTTACCTCTGGAGTTACCTCTGGAGTTATTACTGGAGTTACCTCTGGAGTTACCTCTAGAGTTATCTCTGGAGTTATCTCTGGAGTTACCTCTAGAGTTATCTCTGGAGTTATCTCTGGAGTTACCTCTGGAGTTACCTCTGGAGTTATCTCTGGAGTTACCTCTGGAGTTACCTCTAGAGTTACCTCTAGAGTTACCTCTGGAGTTACCTCTGGAGTTATCTCTGGAGTTACCTCTGGAGTTACCTCTGGAGTTATCTCTGGAGTTATCTCTGGAGTTACCTCTGGAGTTACCTCTGGAGTTATTACTGGAGTTATCTCTGGAGTTACCTTGAGAGTTACCTCTGGAGTTATCTCTGGAGTTATCTCTGGAGTTACCTCTAGAGTTATCTCTAGAGTTACCTTTAGAGATATCTCTGGAGTTATCTCTGGAGTTACCTCTGGAGTCATTACTGGAGTTATCTCTGGAGTTACCTCGAGAGTTATCTCTGGAGTTATCTCTGGAGTTACCTCTGGAGTTACCTCTGGAGTTATTACTGGAGTTACCTCTGGAGTTACCTCTAGAGTTATCTCTGGAGTTATCTCTGGAGTTATCTCTGGAGTTACCTCTGGAGTTACCTCTGGAGTTATCTCTGGAGTTATTACTGGAGTTATCTCTGGAGTTACCTCTGGAGTTACCTCTGGAGCTATCTCTGGAGTTATCTCTGGAGTTATTACTGGAGTTATCTCTGGAGTTACCTCTGGAGTTATTACTGGAGTTATTACTGGAGTTATCTCTGGAGTTATTACTGGAGTTATTACTGGAGTTATTACTGGAGTTATCTCTGGAGTTACCTCTGGAGTTATTACTGGAGTTATTACTGGAGTTATCTCTGGAGTTACCTCTGGAGTTATTACTGGAGTTATCTCTGGAGTTATTACTGGAGTTATCTCTGGAGTTATTACTGGAGTTACCTCTGGAGTTATTACTGGAGTTATCTCTGGAGTTATTACTGGAGTTATCTCTGGAGTTATTACTGGAGTTATCTCTGGAGTTATTACTGGAGTTATCTCTGGAGTTACCTCTGGATTTTTCACTACTTACAAGGTGGAAGAGATGCAAACCGGCTTTCTGAAATCTACAGTGAACACGGAGCCACGGAGTGGCTATAGAGAAAAGATGTAGAATGATGTAGAATTTAGAAACAGTTTTCCATTGTTTTCACTCTTTTCATCGTAACATTATTGTAACTAACTTGACTTTCATGTTTTGTTTCGTGTTCTGACTGCAGGCTATGGTGATGCAGCCGCTGAGCAAGGCAGTGTGAGGCCGTGTTGCACTCCGCTACAAGACGCTCCAATAATATTTTCTAACAGAACTTTATAATGAAGCGACACTTTTGGTTCATCAGCAACTAAAAAACAAACTACATACTGCAGTAAATGAAAGCTGGATATTTTAACCATAAAATGAGTCTTTTAATAGCTTCATGTGAAAGAGAACTTTAATCTGTGTGTTTACATAGGTTTCCATTCTAAACGGCAGTAGAGCTGCGTTCTATCGTTCTACACCTCCATTCCTCCTGATGATGAATCATCTGATTCAGACAATCTAGAAATAAAGTGAAAGGAGCAGAAATTCACTATGTAAGGCCCAAATGTTGAAAAATAAGACTCAAGCTCATTCTGGCAGTTTGTTTCTCTCTCTGGCCACTAGGGGCTCCGGACTGAAACAAGACCAATAGAGCGACGAGGAGACTCAATGTTTTCTGTCTCTTTGGTCTGAATCCGAGGTTCAGGACAGACTAGATGAAGAGACCTGGACCAGACCATGAATACAGTCCGTCTCCTGGTTCTTCTAGGAGCACTGTCAGTGCTGATCGGTGACATATCATGTTTTGGAGTGACGTAATGATGTAACTCTCACTTGACTCCGCTAACGGTGGAAAAAGAACCGGTTCTTTAGCGGTGCTTATTTAAGAACCGGCCCTGAACTAGAACCTGGTTCTTTCTGGTGGAAAAGCCCCAACATTGAGCTCTAAACTCACTCTCTACCGCCACATGGTTACAATGCCATTCTCCCCACATTGTGAAACCTTCTTTTTCAATAGAATATGATTCAACTACTACTGAAAATAGTGCAACAAACTAAATGACAAGGTAAAGTGTGTTGTAAACATAAATTTTGAGCAATAACGGCCTGTTATTCCCGATTTATTGCTGACATCTGTCATACTTCGAGTACAGCTCTACTGCCACATGTGGCTCTACAGCCCCCTATAGTGGCTTTAAAGCCCTTCAATAGTGACTACACAGCTCCTCTAGTGGCTCTGCAACTTGACTGTAATGGCTCTACAGCTCCTCTACTGGCTCTACAGCTCCTCTACTGGCTCTACAGCTCATCTAGGGGCTCTACCACTCCACTGTAAAGGCTCTACAGCTCCTGTGGTGGCTCTACAGCTCCTCTAGGGGCTCTACTACTCCATTGTAAAGGCTCTACAGCTCTTGTGGTGGCTCTACAGCTCCTCTCGGGGCTCTACTACTCCACTGTAAAGGCTCTATAGCTCCTGTGGTGGCTCTACAGCTCCTCTAGGGGCTCTACAGCTCCTCTAGGGGCTCTACTACTCCACTGTAAAAGGTCTACAACTCCTATGGTGGCTCGACAACTACAGTGGCTCTACAAGTCCACTGTAAAGGCTCTACAACCCCTCTAGTGGCTCTACAGCTCCTCTGTGATGGCTCCCCACACAGACACTAAGTCTACTGACTCCAACCTCTTTGGAAGGTAAACTAGAAAGTATTCACTCAATTCTGAAATTATACTTCAAAAAAACAGTTACGGAGTTGAATAGTTCTTTTCAGGGAACTGTTATTGCACATTCCACTCCAATTGTTCTTTCACATGAAGGGTTGTGAGGTCAGGAGGTTAAATGATTCCTGAGGTAGTGTACGGTTGTCACAGCTGCAGGACCCCACTGGAAAGAGAGAGGACGTAAAGTTGACTGCACCTGGACGATGTCTCTCTCTGCGAAGCGTCCCCTGGAAGACACTCTCACCTCGTCTCCGTCCAGCTCCTCCATGGCTGCAGACAGTAAGACATCTCTAATGGGATTCATGTGCAGAGGCAGGTCATTTGTAGTCCCATCAGTTTATATTTATTTAGCTACAATTAAAATCTAGACTTCTGAAGAAAAACAAACACGTGAACCAAAGGTGACGGTGGAAAGGAAGAAGTTGGTTTCACCAAGGATAAACCTTCGGTGAACTTGTTGAAAAACTCAGCTCAACTCAGCTAAACCAAAAGCAAAACAACAAGAGTGTCACGTTAGGATTCTTCTTCCTGCTGCATTATGTCACCACGACAGAGGTTCAGTGACACGTTTTAACATGAACATGACCTTTGAGGAGGTGTGGTCAGTTGTTTCAGGAAGAGTTTATCTGTGGAGTTGGGAAGAGTCAAACTTCAGAGTTGCTCTAAATAACTTTATTATTATGGTGCTGGTGATTTTACCCGTCATCTTTCTCAAAACAAACTAAAGACAGTCAACAAAAACAGTCCAACAAACTTGACGACAACTTCATTTGTGTGCATACTTTGAATGGACTGAAATAGTGAAGTTATAGCCCCAATTTGAATTTACAGAGGAGAATATGTTGCCTCACGTCGTCCTGTGACGTTTCATGAGGGTGCTGTTGTTGTGTGAAGGCTATAGGATATGCAGGACATGGTCTCTCCTTCCAGCACAGCCCCGTGTTACTAAACTGTGTGGATGAGCAGCAGGAGGATCACCAGGGTCGACATGTCGGTGCCACGGAGGCTCTGAAAGGTTGTTTGTATTTTCCAGCTGTGTATCCACATGATCATTAGCAGAGGAACAAGTGTCTGACTGCGATGGAGGACGGTGTGAGGACATCTCAGCTGATGTCCTCCTTCACACACTTACCGTCAAACTCAGCAGGACCGACTCCGACGATGATGATGGACATGGGAAGAGAGGCTGCCTGGACAACCAGACAGAAAAGCACAGATTATTTAATGTCTGAATGCACAATCATGGCATTTATATTTTCGGCTCACGAGTCCCGTGAACTCGTCTTTTATAAACATCTGAACTTATTTATTTAGCGGCCACAAACAGCTTAAATCAATCTTAACTGGATCAGGCAGTGAATGGAAAGACTTCACTGTTTTTCTTGGTTTTGTTGCAAAGGTTTTTATATATACTGCACTTTATGAAAAATCCAGATAAGCAGGCTGGATTGGTGCTGGCCCACGAGCCTTATGTTTGACGTGCATGTCTTTTTTTTTTCTAAGGAAAAAAACATTGTATATCAACAATTTCGTCTGCATTTACACAGTTGAATAGCTTCGGTTGAATACAAAGTGACGTTCTAACATGCTCACACCAATGGACGCAATGGAAACCAGAAAGTAAACCAACTGGAGAATCGTCAAATCGCAGGTTATTATGACTTTGAATATGTGTGTCAAAGGAAGGCAGCGTGGAACTCCGTCCTCCATCATGGCGTGGTACTGGTTGGTACTCACGTGGACGACTGCCTCTTTGGTCTGATCCATGTCTGAGATGACTCCGTCTGTGATCATGAGCAGCACAAAGTACTGAGAGCCGTCAGTCACCTCCGCTGCACACCTTTCACCACAAAACACACAGACATGCACAAGTTAATGTTCTCTGCAGTCCAGTGGGATGACACACACACACACACACACACACACACACACACACACACACTGACTCGACTTCTACAGAAATCTGCAGCCTGCAAAACTGTGAAACATCTTCAACACCAGTGGAGAGCAGTTGTCTTTAGCATTAGCCCAACTCAGGTTGACTATATCGATGGTGTGGCAGCTTCCCTTTGTTCAACGTGATTCTATTGCTCCTCCAATGATAAAAGCAACAAGAGGTAGCTCCAGGGGATAACCAATCTTGGCCAACTTTACAGAATTCAGCACAGAAACCACAGAAGAAATGTCATCTAACTCAATTAGAAGTGTTTCATATTGCCTGGAGAGATAAGCCCTTCACACAAATCCCAGAAAGGAAAAGTAATCAGTTATCTGTTATTCCTCCTTATAGCAAAAAAGAACAACCCGAGATTTCTCTTCAGTACTTTAGCCAGGCTGACAAAAAGTTCTGTCTCAGGACTTATACCAGGGGTGCTCACACTTCTTCAACATGCCAGCTCCTTATAAGGTCAAAAAGATCTACCTACTTCAGAAATGCAGAACTTATATCTATTTATAAACATACTGAGAATTCTTAATACATACATTGTATGTTGATGTACCTTGCATAACCTCATGAGCCCATATTATACAACACAACACAATTAACTATGTATATTTCTTGACTTGCACTGAGTGGAATCAGCCACAGTCTGGACAGCAGCTGCTTCAGCCTCAAGCACACTTAAAATGACCATCAGTCATGGTGGAACGGTACTTTGAATTAATGATCTTCATGTGGGAAAAGGCTGAGTCACATCCAGTAAACAAGTGGAGCCTAAGAGGAGGCACATTATTTCCTCCTGTTGAGGTACTTTTCCTCTGTGAGTAAATTCCAGAAGTGTCCATGAGCTCTGGACTTCAGCTCAATGTCGGCTTGTAGTGTCACAATCTCATCTTCCACTCCAGAGGAGTTCAGGTGAAACGGTTTTGCAATTTTGTGATGTGAGTGAATCAACCTCAGCATCGTCCTGAAAAGAAAAGCACATGAACGTAGAGACTGGCTGCAGCAAAGACAAGTGTTGAAAGCGTTTGTCAAACTCTGACATCAGTGGTCAAGAACCGTCTTTGAAGAGATCTGGCGCCAATAGAACAGGAGATCTTCATTGCCACATCCTTGATCTCCTTCATGTTGAGCATTTTAGCACATAAAGCTTGTTGATGGATTCTGCAGTGGTAATTCAGGAAGTCCAGGGAAACAGGGCCTTCCTGAACTTGCCAATGAATCCATTCAACCGGCCAACCATTGCGTTGCTCCATCCGTGGTGGAGGACACCAGTTTGTACACTGGAGGCTGGTTTTCTTCATGAAGGTTTTGAACGACTGAACTTTGTCCTCTCCTGGCGTCTGTTCTTTCATGGCAGTGCTGTTAATAGCTCCTCTTCACTGTCACTGTTCTTCTTAACAGCTGGAGCGTTTTGGTCCAAGATAATATTCCTGCCTTGTTTTTAAAGTCTCTGAACAAAGAGTAGCTGCTTCCACGAAGGCTTCTTTCACCACCTCTCCGTCTTGGAAGGACTTCTGGTTCTTAACCATGAGGTGACTCACCCACAACCAAAAATGACTGCTGTTCTTTCAGTTCCTTCACCTTTCTCTTTCTCAACTCGCTTTCCAGCAGAAAGTCCGTGTCATATTTCCGATGAGCAGTGCGATAATGCCGCTCCACATTTCCCTTCTTCCGTATTGTGATGGTCGACTGGCAGACGAGGCAACGCTCTTCCTAAATGTCCTGGTGAAAAAACAGTCCTCCTCTCATTCTGTATGAAGGTGGTTGGTTTTTGTCTTCTGACTTGGTCCAGCTCCACCACTCGTTTTTATATCCTTTCTTAAGTTGAAGAGAAGATAGCGAGAGCTAAACATCGGAGGGAACTCGCCGGTGTTTGTGCACTGACCTAAACGTCAGACGTCATGTGACTGGCTGTACTGTATGTCAGTGAAGTGACGGGTGGAGGACAGGCTGACGCCATGTGATCTACCTGCACCACCTTTGTGATCCACTGGTGGATCACCATCGACGTAATGAGCACCCCTGACCTATACATTGCACATTTTACATGCTTCTAGTAGGGAATATTATTAGGAAACATTCCATTAACTGCCACTGTTATTCAGATGGAACACAAATGTATTTATCTATGAAACTAGATGATAATAATCAACTTGTTCAACTAGAAGCGTGTCTTAATGACATAAAGGTTTGGATGAGCCATAATCTTCTACTTCTGAACTATGCTAACAAAAACATGATTATATATGGCCCACATCATCAGAGAGAGAGAAATTATCTGAACATCTGGTAACACTGGATGGTATTACTTTGACCTCCAGTACCACTGGGAGCAACCTGGGAGTTAATTTTGAATAATTCCAACAAGTTTTGGAGTCAGAACACAAGCTAATGAGCCACGGAGTCTGCTGCTTCAGATTCAGAACCAGAAATGCTTCATTAATCCCTGGGGGAAATTCTTGAATTCTTGTTGTCCAAGTGGTGAGGTCTGGCTTTCCCAGATGGCTTGAAATGTCGGACACGCATATGAAGCACATGTAAATCTGCTGTAAATGTGCAAATTTTATGCATGAAAAGCATGGAAATATGTAAATTTGTGTTAATATATAGAATTCATTTTGCACACAGCTGTATGATGTGTGTGTATGTGTGTGTGTGTGTGCATGTGTGCATGTGTGTCTCACCGCGCCACCTGGTTGATGACAGGTGAGAAGTTGGTTGGTCCGTACAGCTGAACGGTTCTCAGGCTCTGGAAGTAAGCTTCTAGGACGCCTTCAATCCCCACACAGTTTGGATTTTCTGCATTGAAGTTCTGCAATTGAACCCAGAATAGATCAAACTTTCCAATGGATTGACGATTCATGTCCACACAACCCCAAATCAAGCTGTATTTATCTCATACTTAGATTGTTCCACCTGTCATCATATGATGTAGCTAACCAGTGTTCCACATGTAGAACCATCCAGTTCATCTTCTCTTTAACATCTAGACCAGTGTTTTTCAAACTTTTTGAGCCAAGGCACACTTTTTTCTTTGGAAAAACCTCGAGGCACACCACCACCCGAAAATGTTAAAATGTGAAGCTCTGTAGCCTCTATTAACAATATAAAGTCATTCTCATCAAAGTTTTAGCAACAGGAATCAAATAAATACAGAAAAAAGTATTTCCCAATTTCTTTTTTTATTTGTACTCCCTCAGTGTGAAACCTGGACCTGATGGATGAAGAGCTGAGATCCTGGTTCACATTCTTCCTTTTCTAAAACTTCTCCATCACTGTCACTGACACAGTACTTTGATACAAGATGGTAGCAGGAGGTGGAGATTAACCACACTGACTCTGTTAAGTTTCATTTCACCAGCAACGTTCTGTGCTGCCATCTAGTGGTGAAGAGTATTGTAGCATCACGGAGTTGGTCGCTGCAGGGCATGATGGGAGTTCAGGTTATGTGTTGCCGGAGGTTATTGAGTGTTATTGTTGGGGTTGTTGTGTGTTGATTTGTGCTTGTGTTGTGTTTTTGTTCCTCGGTTCAGATAGTTAATTATTTCGTCTAGTTTGGTTTGGTTTGTTGGATGTTGGTGTGAAACATGAGCGAGAAATGTGTTGTGTGGAGTCTTATCCTGTTATGAAGTTATGTTCATGTCAAAGTCAAAGCCTGTGGTGTTCAGCAGGCAGAATAGAATCTCGGTGCTCACCACAGTGGCTGTAAGAGTAAATGTGTTTCCTGAAAACGAAGTGAAATTGGATAATTTACCACGGCACAATAGTTGAAAAACACTGATCTAGAGATCCTTTGATGTCAACAATAATCTACATTTAGCACAGTGTCCCAGGTAACTGGCTCTAATTACTGCTTTCCATAGAATGCCATACACACACACACACGTCAGGAAAGAGTGTCTGCAGTTTGTTAAATTGTTATCAATATATAGCTTCATGTTTGTGTCAGCACAGGAAGAAACCATCCCCAGGAGGTTTTACCAGAGCGAAGGCGTGGGAGATTTTTCCATCTGGGGGAAGTTTGGCTCCAAAACCGTACGCAGGGAAAAGTTTGTCACTGTCGTAGTCCTGAATGATTTCACCCACAGCTTTCAACGCCATGGCATAGGCATTCATCTGGTATGGACTCATGTAGTGCAAGGACGTGGGCTGGGAGGGGTTACCTGCAGAACACACACACACACACGCACACGCACACACACACACACACACACACACACACACACACAATGTTAATTTAAATGAGCTCATCCACACCATGTCCTCTTCAGGCAGTTCCTCCTTATTTCAGAGGATGGCGCTACGTTCTTATTTCAGCCTCAGAACTCTAAACTGAACTGCCTGCTGCAGGAACTATTATCACTCAGATGACACTAAACCAGTGATCAACCACTAAACCAGTGATAAGCCAGTGATAAATACACTCTTTGATCCAACACAAATGAAACACTATCATCGTCCTTTCACGGGGACACACTGACTCATCAGCAGCTCCAAACACACAGAAGCACATTGAACATTGATTGTGAGTCTATATCTCTAACTTCCAGGTCCACTCTTCATTCCTCACCTCCAGTCTGCCTGAAGCACTTCCTTCCTGTTGACAATCAGAGCTCTGTGCTGACAGGAAGCATCCACTCTCATGTCTCGACCATTAAACTCTGCAACCTTTCAGTTTGTTTCAGTTAGACCTGTCAGGAACAACCTGAAATCCTTTCTATACTTTTGACTTAACAGTGGATGATAAACATATTTCTGGACCATCGGCCAGTCTATTCAGTGTTCCACACCTCAGAGCAGGCTCTGTACTTCATATTGGTGCTCCTGTCACGTTTTTTTATATCCAAACTAGTACTAACCTACATTTATAAAGACACACGCTCCATCATGGATTCACATCAAATAGTTCAAGTGTTTTACATGATTGTACAAGAAGTCTCCTGTGCACGGCAGAACAGAACCAAGCTTGACTGAACAGTCCTCTGCATGTATGAACGTGAAATAGTCTCACCATTGGACGCTGTGAAGTCGATGGCCACAGTGAAATTGAGTTGCGTCCTGGTGGGAGAAGAAGCTGGTCAGAACCATCAGGACACACCAAGATACTCATCAACGGCTCTTGGCTGTCATGCATGAAGAACCAGGCCATGAACACACACGTAACTGAATTAACTGTCCATTGATATTGTTTATGACGGTTTGTTCTGGTACTTAGCCTTCAGCTATGGAGGCTCTAAGAACGACTCAAGACTTTCAGACGGTGTCCACTTTGTCTGCCAGAGAAGTCTGATGAGTTGAAGACTCTTTAACGTGAATGGTTTACTCTACATTAACACTTGTGTTTTGTTGTATCGCTCAATGTGGATTTCTAAGAATGTGTTCACACTCCCGTTTGATCCAGAGAGTTCTCTTCAGGGAAAGAAAACGCTTTGTACTATTTCGTTTCGTGAACACACCCACAACCTCTGAACGGAATCTAACAAGTGATTCCTGGTCCCCGTGAAATTCCAGGTGTCGATTTATTTGCAAATTATCTTTTCAGTGGGCGGAGTGTGAGGACCGGGGGAGGACGTGACGTATTGTCCATTCTGGGTAGTAAACAAACAAAGCTAACTGCGAATCAGAAGAAGCAAAAGAAAAAGCTGGAAAGTATCTCGTGTTCAGTCGTGGAGTAGTGAGGAAGAAGCAGAGAGGAGGACTATCATTAATATCTTGTCTGAAGATTGTATATCGTGGTTGTTTGTGGCTACCCATTAGCCACAAGCTAACTAGCTTAGCTACCATGGGCTAAAGGGACAGGACTTCCAGTTTTAGTCTGCACCAATCAATGAGCCACGTTTCTTCTTTACCTCCTCTCTGGTCGGGGTTCATTTCTGGTGACAGCGCCACCAAGCTGGCATTTTTCATCTCAAAAGTTCATGTGAGTCCTGCCCCAATGAACTGAGTTCCAGACTATCCAAATGAGAAAGGCCCCTAAATGATTTAAAAATTTTAAAATCTGTCTTGCGGCTCGTTGTCATTGTAAAAAGAGAGGAATGCTAAATTCCCTAAAACCTCCACATATACACATTTCTCACTACTACTACATTCACTACTACTGTGGTTCCCAACATTCTGCAGTTACTTCCTGCAGAAGCAGACTCAGAGGTGGAGAGGTGTCCTCGGTTGGCCAGACGGGTTTGTTGCACATCCTTGTACTGGAGATATCCGACATTTCATGTTATCAAACCAAACAGCATCAGTGGCTTCTGCAGCTCGACCTGGAGCAGGTCGTCCGCCATTGTTGTTGTTGTTGTTCTGAGGTCGCGGAGCGGGTCGCGGGGTTATCCGGTCGAGTGAATGGGGCGATGACATCTTTGTTTTCAGCAATCATTGTCCGTCCACACGCCGAAGCCGAGGCAGCGTTATAAAATTTCTCCACTTTGGAACCCCTTCTCAAAACAACAGCGTTTCAAGCTCCTAAAACTCGGCGCAGTGCGGACGATCGGCCAACGACGATGCAGGAAACAGCGTTATCACGTGGACAGGGTAATAAGTAATGAAATGTTGGATTGAATAGAGCGTCATATTCTCACTGTGTAGATTCACTGCTTTACCTCCTGGTGACTGTCGGGTTTGTAGCTGGAAGACATGCAGCTCATGCATCGTCATGACGATCCTCGGCGGTGGACTGTTTTGATTTGGCCTAATAGTGCATTTGAATGTGAAATGAGTTAAATATGACTGAGTGAAGCTCACCCTCCTCTGATGAAGTCGACGAATGTGTGTTCTGAGTCCACTTTGAAGGACAGCAGGGTCACCTGGGAAACACCAAGCAAAACGATTCAGTCCGACAAAGATCTCAGTCCTCGTCCTTCACACGTCAAACACACTGCAGCAGGTCTCACCGTGCCTGAGTTGATGTATTTCTTCTTCTTGCCTTTCTTTTTAGGATTCAAAACCTTCATCAAAGACATAAAGCAAGAAGGGAACTGTTTGAATCAGCATGTCGGAGCAGGTTCTTTCTTCTTTCAGCACTTTTCTTCATATTGATTAAACTATTGTCCCATATGAACAATGAAATAATTATTCAGTTTTCTATCAGATAACTGATTTAAATAACACACACTTTCATCATATTTCCTCCAAGCATGCAGGAAAAGGAATGTGTGATGGGTTATTGGTGAAAAGTTACCTCGTACACGTTGAACTGGTTCTGACCTCTGGACAGCTCTCTGTAGCTGGTCGTGAACTCCCCAATAAAGTCATGGCTACAAATAACAAAGAAAAAAAAATACAACATTATATTGACTAAAGGACTTTTCTTATAGGCAGTTTAGAGCAGCGGTCCCTAGCCCCCAGGTCGTGGACCGGTACCAGTCCGGGGGTCGTTCTAAGAATAAATTACTTGCATTATTTCCGTTTTATTCATTATCGGAGTCTGAACAATGTTTTATTTTTAGAATTGACCGACTTCTCCCCGTTACATCCGTCTATGACTCACGCTTGCGTCAGTCACATGACACACTAGAGCTGCTGCAGCAAAATGAGTAACAAACTGACGTGTTTGTAAAGTTTCTTTGCAAAGGAGAAAAGGTCCAGTGAGGAGACCTTTACCTTTATTTTTATATTTACAAAATACCACAGTTTTTGTGTTGGTCGTATCATTTTATTTTGTAGTATTTATCCGTCACACCTTAAAGCCGGTCTGTGAAAATATTGTCTGACATTAAAGCGGTCTGTGGTGGGGGGAGGTCGGGGGAGGTTGGGGAGGTTGGGGGCTGCTGGGTTAGATCAGTCATAAGTCATTGAAGAATTGCCAATGTGTACTATAGAGATGAATCGATTCATTTTTAATCTGGTTGTCATAAAATTTTGACTCAGTCAAGTCAAAGAAATTAGCTCATGGTGATTATACTGTCTTTTAATCACAAGATTCGGTACAAAAATGGATTCCACGCTATTTAGTACTGAGTTCGAAGTCATTATAGTGATTTTATGGGTGATTTTAATGTTCATGTAGATGTTGACAAAGAGCCTCAACATTGCGTTGCAAGGTGAATAAACCCACTCATTATTTCAATCACACTCTTGACCTGGTTTCCACATGGCACTGAAATCCTCCCCCACAACCCTCAGTCGTCCGATCACTTCCTGATATCATTTCAGTTTGTATTAACTGGCTTTATAGCGCCGGTGAAAAGTCTTTAAATGTAGGAGCTGTTTATCAGACAATGCTGTGGCCAAATGGAAATAATACATCGCTATTGACTTTGATTCCAGCAATGGATCAAATGTAAAACAGTCACCTTAGCATTAGCATTAACATCAGCATGAGCATTAGTTCAACTCAGGTTGATTCTGCAGTCGATGGAGCAGCAGCCTCACTTCGCTCCACACTTGGTTCTGTTGATGGAAGATGGAAGATGGAAGATGGATGCTTCCATCTTCCTGAAGATGGAAGCAACAACTCAGAGGAGGGTCGCTCCATGCTATAATGAACAGTGGCAAACATTAAAAACAGCTGGAGAGGAAATGGCATTTATGTCAATTAGCACTAATTATTGAAAAAAAGATATCAAACTTTATTTGTTTTATATTTAATAACAGAGTTTTTCCTCTCCATCCTGTCCTAAACTTTCTCTTGTTGGATTGTTGGGTGTGACATTGAAATGACTGTGTTGTTTTTGTCGCCAGAGAAATAAAATTGAATTGAAAATGGAACTATTAGTGTGTGAGGCTGGTCTCGGGAGAGGATGGGGTCCTCAAACCACATGAAGCGTTTCCATGGTGATCTCCGGTCCTGAACACGAGCATCAGGCTGCAAATGTCAAAGTATCACTGAGAGTGCTCAGGTTCAACCAAGAGGAGGCCACACGCTGACACCGACACACATCCACACTCAAACTCATATTAATGCCTTCAGCTGAATAAACCGCAGGTAAAACACGGCCTGTAATGGACTTGTAAATGTTATTTTGGCACATTTCAAAAGCTTTTGCTGAGTTTATTTAAATTCTCACGGCTCAAAAAAGCAGAGAAGAGAACAGGCTGCAAGAACAATGGGAAGGTAATAAAACAGCAAGGTGGGAGGAGAGGACCACAACCCCCAGGTTGGAAAAGCCCTCTCATTGGTCGAACCTGACCCGGACACAGCACGTGTCTGAAATGCAAACTTAATATTTACTAAATGTTTGATGGCTGCAGTTTTATGACTTCCATGTTTGAAGTAGCTTTTGATCAAGTCCAGCAGGTTCACAGAATATTTGAGCTGTACGACTTTTGTCAAGCAACCACCTTGCTTAAATATACATTATAGACAGAAACGGAAGTAATACGAATAAATGCAAATGAACCAATTCTGTGTAACTAGGGTTGATTAAATAATAAATTATTGGCACGAGGCTCATGATGATCAGAATACATCTAATACATCTGCTTTTGTTACTTTTTTCATTAAAAAGAATGCTTGTTTGTTTTTTTAAATTATGGAAAACTTGTTCAGAAAAGAACGTTCTTGATGTTTTGTGTTAAAACGACTTTGTGAAGAAAACACGACATGCTGTGTAGATAGAAAACTCATCTTTCACACAGAATAATTAAAACGTTTAATTTTTTGTTGGCGTGCGTGTTTTCTCATCTCCACATTATCAGTTTCAGAATCGCAGGATGACTCACAAATCATTTTCTGGTGATAAATGTGATTCTGATCTGAAGAAGAATAAAGCAGACTTTCTTATATAAATCAACCTTCCCTATTGAGCGTTAACCTTCAGTACACATGCTTCGGAGCAGTGAGCTGCTGTGATGTGGAGCCTGGGGGGCTGCTGGGCTCAGGGGTCAGAGGTCATGGCCAGGAGCTCACATTCAAGAGACTGAAATGAAACAACTCACCTCCCGTCTCTGTCCCAGTCGAACACGTCCACCTTGACCGTCCTGAACACGGGGCAGAGAGACAGAGAGAGAGAGAGAGAGAGGGAGAGAGAGAGAGAGAGAGAGAGAGAGAGAGAGAGGGCAGAACAGAGTCAGAGATTTTTCAAACCAACATCACTAAAATAATGAAATTGTTAATTAGCTTCACTTGTTTATTATCTTTATCACATCAGAGTGTTGGGCTGAAACCTGGGAGTAGATGAAGTACCTTCTTTAATTTCTGTTTCAGTAATGACTATTCAAAAAAGATTATTTTGTTATTTTGATGACACATTTGTGATTATGTGTGTTTAATTTTGATTTTCAGCTTCCTGCAATGTGGATCATGAACACATAAAACAAGCACATGGCTCAAAACAGACATGGAAGACAAAACAATTCCTCAACTGAACCAAGTTCTGGATTTACTGATTGACAGGGCGATTATTACAGCAACTCAACCAGTGTGTTCAGACGCCCGTCACTCTGTGGCCGACGTCTCAGCTGCCCTTCATAGTTCCCACTTTGTTAAAGGGTGTGAAGAAGAGGAGTAGAGATCTGTAGTGCCAGAATGAAACCAGTCCTCTCAGGGCCCACGTGCATTTGATGCAATGAATCGGCACATTATTCTAATAAGTCCTGACTGCGGAGCAAACGTTTAGGAATGTGGGCGGAGTCAAGCATTTGAGGCATTTACGTGTTTGAGGCAGAATGTGGGCGGAATTGACTTCATTTGCGGCATTTATAGTCTGGAGAGTGAAATGGAGACTAATTTAACTTATTTAGACGCCCATAACAACCCATGAGAACAAGAAGAAAATTCAGCGGCGACGTCAGTCAGCTTTTTCGGCAGGAGAGTTCATACTCCATGAAGAAGCTGTCAAACTTGTTGGCCACGCCCCCTCATGGCATCTGTGAAGCTGTGTTTAATTTTTCAACTGCACAGCTTATTTATCGCATCTAATGTTTTACATTTAGCTGAATTTCAGTAATAAAAGAGAATGTTTGTGTCTGAGCCGCCATGTTGGTCTTGTTTTCACTGCAGGAGCCGACAGCTTTGAGTGATGCGTTCAGGTGCAGCACGTAAATCCACCCACCGACATTTTAACGAGCTGCAGGGCTCATACAGTAGCAAGGTTACAAGCTAAACATGATTAAAATATGAGTGATATTCGTTAGCGAGCTGAAACACGCACATGCGACACACGGCAGTGCCAAAGTTCCAGCAGTGCAGCTCCGACACAGTTCAGCAGGACGGTTGGCAGAGCCGAACCAAATTTGTTCGGCCAGAAGAAGCTCGTGGAAGGAAATTATGTCATTTTGTTTGGCAGGACTCTCCAGTTCCAATCTTTCTTCTGGTTCTTATGGAGGATGAGTCGACCTTGACGCCGCACGCTGCCCAAGCACGTCGCCCACAAACCCAACCCACGTCAACGTTGACTCCGCCCACATTGGGCCACATTGACCAGGGGCTTCTCCATTATTCAGATTCAGTTCAGATCTGGCATCAGATGTAATATTCTCGACCACTGGGGTGAGGAAGAGGATTCAAAGATCTTCCACACTATGGTGGCTGTTGATGTTCCTCCCGCTGCGATCTACAGCTCTGCCTGCCAGGAGGACCTGAGGAAGACCAGGGTGGCTGCATCCTCCACCTCCATCCAGGAGGCCAGTTTGGACATTGTGGAGGAGTATAAAGCCCAGATTCCACTGCACAAAAAGTGCAGGTGGAACAGCCCCTCTCAGTCCTCCATGATGTTCTGGTCCACAGCTGGAGCTCCTCCTGCACACACTTGTTCCTCCAAAGTGCTTTCCAGAGTCACGGGAGATTCTTTAGGATGAATAAAGTCATTTCTACCCTCTTTCTAGTCTTTTCTGACAGCACAAAGACAGAGACACCACTCCATGTTGGTCTCAATAACACCAGCACTGGCCTGCTCAGATGATTCACGGCCGACTGCTGGCATTATTCTGACCACCACACAGTCACTTCCACTGCTTCACCATCAAGGTTTACTGTCCACTGCTACACACTCTAAGTCATGCCTGATGCTAAATTGCTGTGGTATTATGCCAATGAATTATTTAATCAGTTTTGAATCTGGTGTTTTCTGTCATACTGTCATGTTTCTGTTGAGAGAGTCAGAAGTACAGGTACGTCACAAAAACTCAGTGCTGCACACGTGCTTTCACAACGTCAGAGATGCTTGTTTCAGCTATAAGTTGTATCTTCAGTTGTCAGTTTCCAAGGATCTGAGGACAATTACCGTTCAGCAACATGTCGCCAACAAGGTATTTGACTTTTGTACGTTTTATTTTTAAGTGTTGCTTCATACGCTCGACCTGTTCGGATTGGTTTGTGTTTTCATATGTCTATGTTTTGACAATCAAGTTCACTGATTGATGAAGAAATCAAAGTTAAACAGTATAGCTTGTGTATTGTGTATTTTCATTTGTCACACATTCACAGATGATTTGTGGACTGAGCTCCATCAGAGCTGTCCGGTTGATCAGAAGTACTTCCAAATCCTACTCAGGCGAAGATTACATTTTGGTGAGGAACTCAATGATTAATCATACTGATTACATTGCAGATTCAGTCCATCAGTATCAGCCGCCATGCAGCTGTCACTCACTAATAAAACCGATCAGACGATGGAGATTTAACACATCACTGCTCAAGGATGAAGGATGAAGGAAAATGATTAGAAGATCAAATCAAAGCGACTCATGCCGCCTCCCAGGAGGACCACGTGTTTATTGAGTTTAGAAAATTAAAAATGGGCTTAAATAAAATAGTAATTGACCACAAAATACAATTTTAAGTACAGAGATTACACTTGGATAACTTTGAATACACAAGTCCAAATGTTTTGGCAACAGATCTGTCAAGATCTGTGTTTGCATCTGGGTCACCCTGTTCCCGTCTCTACGGAAGAGGATTAGGGCCACTGTGGAAAAAAACCCTGAGTTCTGACTTTTTTTCTCAGAATTCTGACTTTAAACTCAGAATTCTGACTTTAAACTCAGAGGGGGGATCGCCACCGTGAAAGAATCTTTCTGCAAGAAAGTTTTGGGGATACGCTGTATTGTTGTCGTGTAAACGGAGCCTCAGTTGACTGACAGAATCCCTGGAAGTCACGCTTTATGTTAGGAATAAAAGGCAGAAGCAGGGAGCCTCTGTCCTGCTGGTTGAACCTCACCTGTCGTAGTCTCCGTTACAAAGAGCTCGCACAGGGATGGTGAACGGCTGCCACACCGGGTTCAGATTGTTCTTGATCACCTCCGTCTTGTGGCATATGGTGAACCTGAAAGCACAACAACGCAGCTCAAAATATAAATGACACACAGTGTGAAAAGAAAGCCGTCCAGGGTGGTGGAAAACTGGGCAGTCTTTGTGAAGGAGACAGGCATTGTGGTTTGTATGTACAGGGGAGTATTCAAATGCACCTCACCCAGACTACAGGAGTGTTCTGAGGCATCAGATTGGGATTCTTAGAGGTTTAAAATATTCAGAACTACCAACAAGGAAAAATAAGGAGTATCTGATTCCTCCTTTCTCACGGGGCTGAACTCAGTAGAAACACGTTGGCGGTAATGACCGGAGGTCATGACGCCTCGGCTGGAGGACTAAAGGCCGATTCATCCTCCATAAGAACAAGAAGAAGGTTCAGCACTTCAGGGTCGTGCTGAACAAAATGACATCATTTTCTTCATGCAGCTCCTTCTGGCCAGAGACGTTTCATTTGACAGTGTTATGTGGACCGTCCGGGCCAAAGTCCGTGACAGGAAATGTGTATTTTGTATTTACGCACTGTTGTTTATTGTACGCAGACATTTCAGCTCGCTAACGACTGTATCAGTCATATTTGAATCATATTTAGCATGTAAGCCTCAAAGCTTCCCACTGCAGTTAAAACCTGACCAACATGGCAAGGGGGCGTGGTCTGTGGTGAGTGGGTGTGGCCTGTGAGTTCAACAGCTTCTTCTGATCGTATGAACACTCCTGCCTAGCAAAGATTTCTTTTGGCCGCTGGCTGACGTCACAAGCAAACTTTTCTTCTTGTTCTTATGTCAGTAAGCAGGGGCCCCAGCAAGGGCCGGAGCACAACACCACACAGAGTCACACTCGCCAAACAAAGCAAACACTTACGTCCCGTCCTCGTTACTTCGGTAGAAGACAATGAAAGGGTCGGACTTGCCGAAGAAATCCTTTTTATCCAGCTTGTTGGCACAGAACTGCATGGTGGCGATATCCTGTGAGATAAATAGCAATGTGCTTGTTTTTAAATGTAAAACTCACACTATTACTTCAAGAGACTGACAGTCTGTAGGCATAAGATCAGGATAAAACATTTTATTTGATAAAACGTATTGTCCAGACAGGATAAAGTGAGTTTTCCTCAGCTACTAGTTGTTTACTCCATTCTAATTGAATGCAGAGCTCAGAGGAGAAGTAATTAAATACTTTAATCAGATTCGTACGCAGCTTCATCCATGTCTAGAAATGCTCAGTCTCCGTTAGTGAGCCAGAGACTTCTAATAAAGGCAAGATGCAGTGAAATCTAAATTTCTACACGGGCAAGTTCAACAAGTAGACTGAAGGATGTGAACTGCAAAGTGGACAGAATGTATGACGGACCACAGTCCTGAACAAAACACACCTTTGGATATCTGGTTATGTAATCCATCACCCAGCACGGCAAGCAAAGTGAACTAAAGGACCAGTTAAATCCTAAATGGCTGGTTTGCAAGGTGAAAATATGCAAAATGATTTTCCCTTTATGGCATGCAAATGAGAAAATCAGTGAACTGTGACTGCATTTAGACTGACTTGGCAAAGTTAAATATCGGAGGAGAGGGTGTGAATGTCATGCATTTAGATGGCGGCGTTTGACTGAGTGGCCCTTGTCATGGATGGTTTGAACCTGGTGTGTCAGTCTGGTACTGACTGACCCGGCAGTTGCTGAGCTCCTCCGCTGTGAAGATAATAGATCCACACTTCTTCCCTGGGATTCCCCTGAGACACAGAGAAGGAAGGGAAGAGAGAGAGAAAGAGAGAGAGAAAGAGAGAGAGAGAAAGAGAGAGAGAGAGAGAGAGAGAGAGAGAGAGAGAGAGAGAGAGAGATTTCTAAATTTATCAAATCTTTTTATGTGTTTAAAAACAATGCACTATAAACACATGGACTATAGACAACAACCAAGGAAGCCAAAAAGAAAAAAGACAAATTAAGTTAACCGCACAATAAAACCAAAAATCACATTATTATTCTTCATGAATCATATAAGTTGTTTCAGGTTTATAGTTCAGTTTCACATCATTAAATGGACTTTTTAACTGCATGAGCAGAAACAAGGCACAATCACTGCAATGGGAGTTCGTGCTTTGCTTAAGGACACTTGGACAGGTGGAGATGGAAATCGAACCTGCAACCTTCCGGTTGGGAGGTTAGGAGCTCTACCGACCGAGCCATGGCGGTACAAAAGTTGTCACATTGACTTTTGTTAATCCCACCTCTCCAGGAAACCTTCGCCTCGGCAGTTGATTGAATGAAACCATTTTCTATTAATAGAATTAAATTAGAACGGCACTCGGTCGAGCACATACCATCACCAACACACCCTGGAATTGTTCAGGTTAAATGATGACGTTGTGTTGGTTCCCATTCCTTTGTGTCACCTTAACGCACCGTTAGAGCCAGTTGGCCTGTGATTGGCTGAGAGCGGAGCGGAGCGGGGGGGCGGGGAGCAGAGTTAGCAGTGTGCTAGCAGACGGCTAACAGCAGCTGCAGCCCTCGAGTTTGTTAAATGCCTTCTGCTAATTTTAATTGTAATTCTAATAGACTGCTCCTTGGCTGGTGAGAAATCATTCCTGAAGATTTCATGCAATTCTGGTTAATGGTTTATGCGAAAAGGTGGTAAAATACATACATACATACAGACATACATACATACATACATACTCCGCATGTGATTCAGATGATTATGTAATAAATGTGTCTTTTCTTGGAGAATCACTGTTAAATTCAAGAGTGAACAGCACAAACAGCATATTTATGAATGACTGTTTCTTGTGCTCATGTACAGAATTATTTAAAACAACTGTCGTACTCATGTGGAGGATCAGAGTTCCAGAAAAGTCAAGTTTTTGCTTCTTACACAGAGATGGAGCATTTCAAAATGTGCTGTTTCCAGTGACTAAGCATGCTGTGAAGGATTTCCTTCTGGGATTAATGACGTATTTCCTATTATATTCTTTTGACACTGAATCCAGTGTTTTGACAGAAACATTTAAGGCTTTCTGTAGTGTCAATCCTCAACTGGCTATTAGGATCAAACTGAATGATACTAGGCTAAAGTACAGCACAAGTGCTTTTCAGATGTATTCCTGATGCTCACGTTCAGTTTAATCTTGCTCTATATAACCTTTTTGATTGTCTTATGCAAATGAAATTCACCACAAGAGAGTTAAAATTTATATCAGTCTTTCTTTTTGAATTCATTTCAAACCAGGTCAGTCCCAGTGAGATTTTATAAAGTGTACTTTAAAGTTAAAACAGGCCAACACAGGAACATCAAAATAAAAATGAACAGTGAAAACAACCGATGAACAATGTAGGAAGAACGAGGTCACAGTGAAAGTAAATATCAGAATTGAGAAATTTAAAAGGCTCAGCCTGCATGGTCATCATCATCATCGTCATCATCATCATCATCATTAATTTTTGTGAATGTTTAATCGATAAATTGACACTACAACAGTGAATTATATTCAGGCTTTCGATCGTATCTGAAGTTCCAACTATTTGTCTATTCAGTCGCTCTTCTCATTGCCACTTTCCAATAAACTTCCAATAGTTTCCTGAGCAACATCCGCTTGAAGTTCCTAGACTCTTTATGGTCGTCAGATGAGTCCAGGAAGCTTCTCTGGCGGGTCTCCTGGAGACCAGAACCATGTCTCATTAGTAAATCCATCAAAACCGCTACGACGCTGCCAGAACAGGAAACGTGGCCAATCCAGCGGCGCCAGAACGAAGAGACAAGATGTGTCCAGACTGTAGAATAGACGTGGTTCCAGGTGGCAGAGAGGTTGAAGACGTGGACTTTGGGATCTGAAGCTCACAGGCTTGAATATCCCAGCAGGCAGTTCACCACCATGGGTCCTGAAGCGAATTCTGGTGATATATTACGTAAGGCAGTCGTACGTGCTCGTCCCTAGGTAGGGTGGATCTATTAGTTTTCACTTTCTGTGCATGCGCGCTTTCAGGTGTATATGGTGAGCTACGCCTTCAGCGAGCTCGCAGTTCTCACCGGATAGTTTGAAAATGGCAGAGGGTCGAAAGACAAAAAGTGTCTTCGAAGTGTTTGAGAAGAAGAGAAAGGCTTCGGAAGAGAGAAACAAGACCAGAGTGTTTTTGGGAGATTGTTTCACACGATGGCGCTGAAAGCCCAGGTTGGGCTTCCCACTGACGCTTCAGTCGCCAAGTTTCTACTCCACAGGGAAAGTTTGGCATTCTATTTGGAGAAATCCATTTCAAATCACTTCCAGTAAAAGTGATCTACGTCTATATTGTAACTTTCCAGGGTTGATTAGTTTGTTTTGTAATTTGCATCGTCACTAGTTATTACGGTGACCACAGGTCTGCTAACATTTCCTAATGCCGACTTGTGACTTGTAAACAGAGCGTGCACGAGGAGAACTGGGCTCGTCACGTCTCTCGCACACGTTTTAGTAGGCGTTCCGTCTCGGGAGCGAGTAGAGCGTTGCGCATGTGCATTTTTTCAAAAGGTGGAGAGGGCGGTTCTTTCCTAAAATTCGGGAAAATCCTCCTGTATACCTTTAAGCTGCATATCCAGACTGAGGATTTGTCCGTGAGCAGAATGTGTCCATTTGTCTCACCAGCCACTCACTCACATCTCTTTCACCTTCCAGAGTGTAAGAGAGGGAAAGAAGACTGTATACAGTACATCGCCGCTGCTCGGCTTGGCTTTCTGTCACGGGGACGCTGACACAGAATTACATTCAAGTGTACAAGAGCACATAAATATGCAGTATAAGCATGCAGTACATCGGTGTATCTGAAGACATGTCAAGCTTTCAAAGTGTCTCTGCCAGGCTGACGCTCATCACACTGAAAGGAACGGCAAGAAAGGAAAGGTAATGGGGATGTGTGAACTAACTGTGGCCTCTGCACACACACACACACTCACACACACACACACACACACACACACACACACACACACACACACACACACACACACACACACACACACACACACACACACACACACACACACACACACACACACACACACACACACACACACACACACCTCCCATCACCCTCTGATGGGAATGACGGGAGCCTGAGAAGATGAGCAGCTCATTCAATTACGCAGCTTTCTGATAAAAAGCTTTCATGTTCTCCAGAGAGAGCCGAGGGTGGAGGAAGGAGGGTGGAGGAAGGAGGGTGGAGGAAGGAGAGAAGTAACGAGGGAACAGATGAGAGGACAGGAATTATCATCTCCAACATGAGTCCTTCACATGGTAACTTTGGCCACATCGAAGGTGAAAATGTGGGGTCATGTCAGCTTTTCAAACATCAGAATGGATCATTTATTTACTATGGTACTATGGTACTATGGTACTATGGCATAAATCTCAGAGCACCTCACCATACAAGATGTAACACACCCATAACGGACCAATTATAACATCCAGGAGTTTATTTATCACTGAACATAAATCAGTGAAGTTGTTATACTTTGTTTTGGTAAGATTTTGTTTGTGTAAAAAAACAGTTCATAAACAAACATGAGATTCCCCTGGAGGATTAAGAGTGTTTGTGTTCTACTTGTTAAAGCAACAGATGATGGAAATTAATAATTTCTCCAATTATACGGTTATTCCTGATTTATATATATAAGTTACGAACAAGAGAAGAAAATTGAAGAAAACATTCCAGATGACTAGAGATGCTTTGATACCATGTAAAGGACTAACCTCTAGCTACTTGCCGACACCACGTACTGATACAAGTCCATGTTAAAGGACGTAAATTCATACTCCATAAGCAATCGATATGTGAAGGCTCTGTGTTGCACAACCTCTGTCAGGCTACACACACCTCAGCCTTACAGTCTACAGTGGTCGTAGTGGACCGTCTACACACTGTAGAGATGCTGTAGAGGAGACTGACGCCATTCCCTCCACCTCACTGTCCATGAGTGTATCAGTCACGTCAGTGGAGGTTCTGACCCGCGTTGTCCTTGTGTCGGGCCTCATTGTGTTGCTATTGCATCAGCTGCTTCTGCTGGTTCTTCCTCCAGCGATTTTCCTAGATCAAGTTGAGATGTTGGCACGTTGTGGTCTGGATGTGTCGGTGAGCACTTATTTCTCTGGTTGGGACCACGAGGTTAAGAGACTTTTTCCTCACATCAGCCTCCTCATGCCTTTCCACATTCTCAACAAGTATCCAGTGATCAGATGGAAATCCGAGCCTGACAGATCTCCCCCGTCAGATGTGTGATGGTTGGTACCTCATCCTGCTCAGCCAAACCTTTCCAGGCTCAAAGTCAAGCACCTGTCCTCCACCCTCAGATGTGTGGCCACGACTGTCCCGCCATCAGGGTTCCACGTCTTTGTCTGCAGACCAAACGTTACTCCATTTATGTTTTGTAGCATAGGAAGCCCGTCCTCCAGGCCCATGGAGTTCAGCACCATGTCAGCTACTTCCTCCAACTTTATGTACGGCTTCATTGTACCTTGCGTCAGCACATGGAGCTGAAGCTCCGTGTGGTTCACCCAGAGGACGGCTCCCCTCACACCACAGCACATTACTTACCTGCCACAGATACACACTCTGATGCAACTCAACCTTGCAGTTGAAGCAAATGGTTTTTCTGCGGTGAGCATAGGTACCGGCCTCGTCCTCTCTCCACTCTGTTCACAGGATGTCACCAGAACGACTTCTTTGATGCTGAAGGGGAGGGATTTGGTTTCCAGGTGTCCCTTTATAGCTGCAACTGCAGCTTTCCCCGCCCACTCCCAGGGGACACTGGTGGATCTCACTCCGTCGACACACATCATTACACGTCTACATACAAACTGACAAGCATGAACCAAACCCGCTTCCAGGTCATTTGTTATTCTTACCATATCCTTTCTTCTCGCATACTCATCTGACTGCACAGGGAGAATGGCCTAATAGGAATGTCCTCCACTTGTCATCACCAACGCTTGCTGTTCAGTTGTTTTTGCACTCCAACCTTTCCAATGTCCTTTTAGCTCCTTCCAGCCTTTCGTGCACGCCTCTATATTCATTTGCCCCCCGAGACCTTCAGTGGGTCGTTCACCAGTAGAAGACCGTCTCCATGCAGGCTCCACGGGTCCCCAATGTCCTGTCCTGCATGACTTCCAGACCGATGCTTCACGTCTTTCTGCTCAGCAACCCTGTCATCTGTTCGTCTTCGTCTGAATCCTGATCTTTTCCATGTCTTTCTGAGTCTGTTACTCCTTCTTCCATACTGCATTTGTCTTCATTGAGGCAGGCTCGTTTCTTTAATTCCACTCATTTTTGTACAATTCTTGTTAAAATGCCTCTGTGTTCTGCACACCACTGTGAGGCTTTAGTCTTTCGCCCTCATTCCTCCGACTCCCATCACTCCTGCAGTGGCTTTTACCCCCGAATCACAGTTCTCAGAGGGGCTGGCTCTGATTTCAGGCCAGCTGTTGTTCTACTGGTCCAGTAATTGGAGCCAAGACTCCCACCACTTTCTAACATTTTTGGGGGGGACTCCGCCTGTGTGGGACAGCTCAGCACCACCACGTTTCTCATTACGCAGTAACACACACCACCACAGAATGCTGATTTGACCTTTTCCAACAGTAGCATGTAGCATCGTTGGCGTGTGAGCCCCGAAGCACTTTAGCATCTCGTCGGAGAAGTCCTGAAATAGTTGGTAGCAGAATGTGGTGAGAGGGTGTATGGACTTCTTCTGAGCTGGTAATGAAAGTTATAACAAGCCCACCGACCCTCTCTCATGAGAGGAAGAAGCTTCATTATACATGTTTGTGTTTCTCCCCCTGCGCTCAATCTCTGGTGAAATGTGATGAGATATGTTGTGCGGGACGTTATAATTGGCAGTGGAAGCACATTGTGTTTGATTCTCTCCTCAGCTGTATGTCACAGAGCGACAGAGGCGGGAAGAATAAACACAGTGTTCCCTGGACTTTCTGGAGCTTTCTGTGTGTGTTTGGCCTACATAGTGATGAACTGAAGGAAACTGTCAGACTTATATAAGACCAACAAAGTGTTTGTATAGAAGCAGGATCATTTAAATTAGCCGTACTGTTAATCAAGTATTAATCCAGCACTCATGTCTGCTCACTTCACCAAGCTGAAGCGTATCTCCCCTGAGTGATTCCTCACATAGCTCAGACGGATCGTCATCTACACACTTTATATCCACAGCGACAAGAGTCGCCACTCAGCCTGACGGTATAGAAGACGCTGAGCAGAACCTGCTCACCTTCACCTCCTCTGTTAACGTGTCTTCAAACAGAACATGTTCACCGGAGTTGTTTCAGTCCTTCAGAGCTTCTTTTTGAGAAAGAGATGTACAACAATGACTCCATAAGTATATTATCTGTCTCATTAGAATGTACTAAACCATATGTGTCAAAGTTGTGAGAGCTTAAAGGTCCAATTACTGTTTTGTTCTGAATAGACATGTGTCTATTAGGAACATGTGAAAGCAGGTTCAAACATTCTATAAAATACGACAATCACATGTGCTTTGTTGACACAGAAGCAGTTCCGCACTTGCATATATCCAGAATAGCTACTTATAAAAGCTTTAAAAAAATCTAATTGACTGTTGTTTATGCACTTTTGCACCCATTGCAAAATATGATTATATCAGGTAGTGAGGTTTGTTTCTTCAAGCTCACCACATCTTTGAAAAAGTGCATTGACCATTGAAGTTGAGTGCATTGAACTACATTTCCCACAATACAAGCCCACAATTACCCGTAAAGTGACGACACCTCTAGACTGAGGCGTAAAAACATCAACGCAATGTTTAACAAGTAGAACTGAGAAATACAAATGAGCCCAAAACTTCCAGGAGGTGAAAAATTGATGCAGTTGGAAGGATGTTTAATGAACGAGGAGAAGGAGAAGGAGAATACATGTTTGTGCTTCAAGGAGAAAAACCGGCTTGTCTTTTGTGTTCTGAGGCGCGTCGGTTGTCAAAGAGAGCAATTTACTGTAAGTCCACATTTTGACACCAAGCACAGAGGTAAGTCTATCAAAGTTAGACTTAATAGAGCAACTAGCAAATATATTGTTGTATATCTATGTAAATGCATATGTAATATTTGTAATGTCAAGAAGCAATGAAGTCAGGTTTATTTAAAATTAAGGAGTAGTTACATTGATTTGACATTATATTTAGTTACATTTCTACTGTCTTACAGTTACATGTGGCCATTTGAGGGCAGCCATGATGCTGATGTGGCCCTCGGTGGAAAAGAGTTCGACACCCCTGTGCTGAACTATTTCATAAGTGACTCAGATTCATAGTTAAATCAATCACTATAATCAAAGTTACAAAATAGTCAGTGTATGTTTGTGTGCATGTGTGATGAAGATGAAGATGAAGGCTCACAACCCAATTGAATATAATTTGACATCACTGATTTGTATTTCACCCAAACTTAACTAACTCTGAATAGATCTTGATTCTCCCTGTACACAACAGACATCATCACACGAGTCTTATGAGAAATGTTCAACTGAATGAAAGTGTTCATGCTCACTCGTCTGATTTCTCACCACAACAATCCTTCCTTGTGTGCCACAGATATGATGTCGCCTCCTGGTCTCAGCAGAGTTATACAAGAAGAGCTTGTGTGCTCATCACTTTGTGGCTTTTCAATCTCAGCTGATGCATTTGAACGAGACACTTTGAGGAGCACACAGTCAAACCACCACAGTGCCGTTGTCTCATAAAGTATGCAGCGTCTTCTCCGACGCAAAGTGAGGAATGTGGACAGAGTGGTGCGGCATCCAGCCTCTGATCTAGGTTAGCCCCCCGAAGCCCGGCCAGCTGCTATTAGCTGCGTTTAATAATGAACAGCTACAAGGACAGGGGGGCCGAACATCCAGGAGGGGAAATGAAACACAGGGAACACGGCTCATCAGCGGTGCGATCCCCGCCCGCTCACACAATGTGATATACCAGCAGTGCTCAGACGGACATACAGGGGAGGAGGAAACAGACTCTCAGGAGACAGGCTGACCTGGTTCTGCTGCTCCGAGATGTGCAGCCGGCACTGATGGAAACACTGGCAGTGAGATGTTGCAGCACCAACTCATGTACATTTGTTGACAGAAAACATGAATAAATCCATCTGATAAATTTTAGAAAAAAAAAAAATAAATACTTTTCTTTTTTTCCCCCTCACAAACAAGATGTCCATGGATGAATTAGTATGTTTGAAAGACCCAGATGGACGGAGGCTGTTGGGAATCAAACAATGACGGAAAGACAACCAGCTGAACCAGCTGAACCAAGCAGAGTGTGTGTGGATAACTGAACTTTTCACTAAGATACTGAGATCACTACAAGATTAGCCGACCTTCATTTAATCTTCCATGTGAATAATGTTCTCAGGTGCTGTAGAAGTGAAATCCATCTGACATTTAATTTGAACAGCACACCTGTGGCAACCACCAGTCCCCATCACAGGTTCACCAGTGTGCTACGGAAAGACATTTGACTATTAATTAGATATCTTAATCCAGCTTAAGGTCACTGTTCTAGTAGGCTTCCTGTCCTCACAAGTAAGACAATTCAGCGCACCAGTAGAACAATTGTGCCTTATTAGTCATGGATTTTTTAACTACTCGTGGCCGACTACTGTGCAATGAAACCTTTAAAGTCCTAGTGAAATGAAAATTTGACCTCCAGAACACTCTGGCTATTGCTTCTAGGGACATTTTTATGCTAACTGGCCAATGGGTTAAATGTTAAAACACGGCAATCTGTGAGAAAATAGCCGATAAACAGGTATTTTCGCTGCTGGTCGGAGCTTCTGACAATAATAGAGTGACATCACGAGTTGTGCACACGCCCAAGTTGTGTTTACATTATGGAGGATCAGAGTTTTGACCACGAAGAGGCTGAATTTAATGATATTTCATCATCATCGTCATTTCAAACCCAGTGATTGATGAAGAAGACACAGAAGGTCGTTCTGCCATCGGTGACCCCGTCTGGAACATGTTTGCGGAAGCAGAAGACGCTCCGTCCTCCATTCGTCCTCGTCTCCTCGCCTCAGCAGCCGCCAGTTTTCACCTTTGAGGCTTTGAGGCTCCTGACTTTTGGCAGAACGACCGGCTTCCTGGATCGAGCATGTCGAAGCTTTTTTCTGACTGCCTGGAATCACCGAAGATAAGTCCAGGTATTACCTGACCGTCTACTAGCCGCCCGAGCTAGCGGCTCCAGCCGCCAGTGCTCCTTTTCTCCTCTCTCGGTCTCTTCCATGTTCAATCTTTCATCAAGGCTCATAAAACGCCGACTATAACTTCAAAACACTGTAAAAACTTGGATATTGAAGAGGTAAACAAACCAATATAAACAAAACAGATCGAGATCTGCACAACTCTTGACGTCACGCCCACGAAGAAGGATTCCCCCGACTTCCTCGGCTGGAGATTCAAAATTCAAATAACTTTGTTATGTGACAACACTGGTGGGGCAGAGTCGGAGAAACCTTATAAGTAGTACCCCAACTATCGTTTTTTGCAAAGTAGTGTTTTACATTTCACTGGGACTTTAAACTTCTGTGTGGAAAAATGGCCACTCGTAGCACGAGTCAGGTATCTTTGACCTCTCTACTAGTGGGAGTACTAGAAGTCCTCAGCAGAAAAAATCAGTCATTTGTCAATGGCTGTCTCTGCAAATTCCTTGACATGAGATGGCTGAGACCACTTCCTCCAGTGGGGTTGAACTGGCCACACCCTGAGGAAGGAGGAGTTGAGCATCACCCAGCATGCCCTGCGTCGCAACCCACCTGACAAGAGAAGATGTGGACGAGGAAGACACGCCTGGCGTGGCTCCTGGGAGGCCGAACTGAAAGAATCTGCTTGGTACTGGAACTCCATGGTTCTGATGTCGAAGGATAAAAGGAAGTGGGAGGAGCTTGTTGCAAAATGGCAAAATGGCAAAATGTCCAGTGGTACTAAGGTATAATTTATCATATCACTAGTAACATTGAGAATGTCCACTTGTACTACTACTAAGACCAAAATGCCCACTGGTAGTACTAGCAGATGTTTTGATGCTTACTAATACTACTAGTAACATAAAAATATGTTAAAACATCTTACTTGTGCTACTGGTAGACATTTTCTGTTACTTGTAGTACTACTAAGATAAAACATGCTATACAAGTACCATGAGTGGACATTTTGCCACTCGCTAGGAGTACTAACATAATACACACACTACGTTTTGTCTCTCACTAGTTGTGGGTATCCTTGCTGTTACTAGTAGTGCTACTAACATAAAACACACACTACTAGTGGACATTTTAGCTCACTAATAGTACTAGTAAGGTCAAAAATGCCTGACTCATGCTACTCGTGGGCATTTTGGTGCTACTGGTCGGGTCCAGGAGGCTACTAGTGGGTGACACAGTCCTACGAGTTGGGCCTCGTAATATTACTAGTATTACAGTAGTTTACTTGTCAAGGTTTCATTGGACACCAGTCGGCCAAAAGTGGCACTAGTAGTGGAAAAACCATGACTAATTGTTCTACAAGTGAGTGAATTGTCTTACGAGTGAGGACAAAAAGCTTACTAGGACATGGACCTTAAGTTGGATATCAAGGATATCTAGTAAATGCTGAAAATGCTGTTTTCCATAAGGGACGTCCGATCGGATCAGATCAGGTCTGATAGAAGTGATGTTGGATTGATCAGGTAACAGAAAATACAGCCTATCACCTCACTGCGCTGCAGTCCACCGAAACAGACCAATAGCAACCACACCTTGAGCAGCGTTAGCACGCCGGTGGCTAACACGTCAGTTGTAGTAAAGGTCATTTTGTGTAACAACACAAAGCATAAAGAAGCATTGTGTGTCTCAGCCGGTGGTTCATAACAGGCTGCCGTCACAATGCAGCGCTGTGTGTTTTCTGTTTGCACTTTTTACAACTTTTCTTTTCAGGCCAACCCGTTTAAACCACTTTGCAGTAGAATGAGAACCTTCTGATGGGTTTGTGTTTATGTTGTAGTTTATTATAGGTCACATTTAGTTCAACTGTTTCACTTTGAAGTGTGATTCGTGTTTTAAATTTAAATTTTGTGTCATAATTCAAAGACGAAGCTGTTTAAGTAGCTCAGAGATTCCAAATACATTCTCTATTTTATAAGACAGCTCAGAGTGGAATTTAGATTTTTTGTTGTTGTTGTTTTAACTGCATAAAGTTAAATTGTATCAGTCTGAGAAGAATTTTGATTCTATAAGTGAGTTTTACAATAACTCTACCAAAGCAAAGATTCTTCTAATGATTCTTTTAGTTTTAGACAACTGAGTTGCTATTATATACTATATTCACAATATAAAAACAGCAATCTAAGTATGGCATCGGGACTCAATCGGTAACAGCTGATGCTCTCATCTGAAAAACCAGATTGTATCGGGGGCGTCAAAAAGTGTGATCACGACTTCCCTAATACATATTTTTTATCATCCACATGTTCTCTCGACAATAAACACCAGTGTTTCAGATACTTTCTGTAAAAATTCTCCTCAGTGACTCACAGTCCTGACAAACTCTTTCTGTTCACCACATCGTCTCAGTCACAAATCTTGTTCAGTGTTCAGAGAAACTCTGAAGGTCGAGATCACAGAAGGTCGATATGACAGAAGGTCGATATGACAGACGATAGACCAAACAGAGAAAAGCACAGTGATCATTCAAGTCTTTTGTTCTGATGTGAACATTCCACAGGCAGTATTACTTCTTCAAAAGGAATTTTGTTTCATTCCCAGCCTCTTTCTTTAATCCTCCTGCAAATCGTATTATTATTATTGTTATTATTATTGTTATTATTATGATCATTATTATGATTATTATTATTAGTAGTACTGAACCTTACTGCTGCGATTGTTGCTTCACTGACGACCAGCTCCTTTCAACACCTCACCCACACACATTTTACTGAGCGCTGATGAGCTTGTTCACCAAACACTGAATCTTCACAGCTTCTGAAAAAGCTGCTGTTCCACAGCTCAAACCATCACGCCCACATTGAAGCTCTCAGGCTTTAATGACATTTGTGTCCCATTGCCGAATGATTTGAGCAAATGATTTATTGTCAGTCAGGGTTTGGAGCTGATCGTAGCTGCGCTTAAAGCGATGACTGATCTGCTGGTGGCCTCGGAGGAAGGACTGGTCTCTGTCACCAGAGCCACCTGGTCAGTCTACCGGCAGGATTCTTTCCTCTATAAGCTAGAAAAAGTGTTCCCACAGTTCTGGTGCGCCACGGAGACAGTGGGCGCTTCCACTATCCATCTGGAAAAGCATCAAACAGCCCACTGTGGACATAATGCTGCATGTTTATGAGAATGAGCCCATTCTTTCTGCCAAAGCGTCTGTTTACTGAGAGAAAATAGAAAAAGAAAACATAATGCAACAAGGTGTGAAAATACAGTTTGTGACGACACATCCAGCTCCTTTTCTAAGAGAATGGAGAATAAAGAACAGATTTATGTTTGCTTTGGTTTTAGTGATCGTCACTTCAAATTGGTATGTAAACATTTCATGATGAGCGTGAATAGACTCAGGAGGGATATAAGTGGCTGAAATATTTATTTCAGTTTCAGTTCTGCAACAATAAGTTTTGGACTGCTCCGTTGATGTTAGCATGAGCAAAACATCAAGACGTTACTGAACATCAACATGTACAGTCACAGTTCTTTAGTAAAAGCAGGAATATTGTCATTGTCCTCCTCTCACCCCCCCCCCCCACTTCATCTTCACTTTTTCTTTTGCTCCCTGAGTTGAATTATTTACTTACAGAGACATTAATTAAAAATTAAATGAGTCTAAAAGGACCCGCCCGAGTGCTGTGTCGTCTTCAGATTGGTCGGCGATGAGATAATGGAAAACATTCTGAGGGAAGGCAGGTGAGGACGAAGGAGGTCGGCGAGACCACCGCCACATTTTTCATCTGAGCGTTAATCTTCCCGGGGCTCAGAGGTGCTCGCTAAGTGAAATGTAATTACGGGACTTAATAGGCAGCGACTTGTCGGGATGCTGCAGAGCAATTTCTTCAAGGTTGAACGAATCCGCCACCGAAAGTCTCAAACACTTTCCCCGTGGCTCGGCAGCGTGACGCTCTCCGTCTGCAAAGTATCTTTTAGTCGCTTCCGTGTCAATTTCAAAGAGGCAAAGCAGTAAATTCCTGTTATCTCCAGTGTTTTTCTGTCCGTGGCTGCACAGACCTCTAAACAGTGGGGCGGCGGTGGAGGTGGGATCTACTGTCACCTTCCCCGTCATTGATTTATCTCACAGCCTCCAGCTCATACATCTCAATGAAGCTCTGCGACAGCTTCTTCCTGCGGTAAATTGACGTTTACGTGAATTCATCCTTTGCACTGGAGAAGATTTAATTCTGCGTGTATGAAATAAATGGGGAGGCTGCGGAAGCAATTCGGGGCGGCGCGGTGACCCATTGATTGGCCTGAATGTATTAAATCGGATGTATAGCGAGGGGACAGGAAGAAGGATGGCGTCCTGCAGCTTCAGACGAGAGCAGGAAGTGAAGAGCGGATAAAGATCCTAAAAGGGGCTGCTCTACCACGCTGAACATCTTGACATGACTCTCTATAGGATTCCTCACGTGTCACCTGACCATTATTAACCCCTTCATCAGCTGTTTGAGCTTTAGTAGAATGTTTTGTTCAATCCAGTTCAGGTCCTCTAGCTGTCGTAGCAACACAGTACGGAATTATCTTAAGCCTCCGGTAAAGCAAAACGTAGATTGTGAAAACATAGGCGGGGTTGTGAACGGCTGTGTAGCGACGCAGGTATGTGACATCATTACACTGCGACAGTAAGCAGCACAGCTCGGGCGTCCAATCAAAGCCGTGAGTCTCTGTTTTCTGTGACAAAGCTCTGAAAACTTCCTCATTGTGAACAGCAGCGTCCTGCTGAATCTCCTCTCTCCTGTCACTGAGAGGAGCGTCTGCACCTCGTCGATCGTCACTACCAATCAGCAGACCTCAGCGTTGTAGCTCCTCCATATGGGAACCATACCGATGCAGTAGGGACGAGAAATGGTGATGGTACTTCTGGTACCATCCACAACATTTGTCAGTGGAAACACATGAAAACCTGTCCTGTACTGGGATGTACCAACACATATCGCCTAGCGGAAGCCTTTAGGTTTCTGAGGACGGTTCATCATGCCTTCATCGTTATACTCACATCTTTTAAAAACATTCTTTATGCATATGTTGATTCAAATCATGAAATAAAAACTTTTTAAAAACTGTGTCACTTTCCAGTCAGCTCTCAGATTCCAGCAAATAAGCAGGTTGATGTCTTCTGTGCCCCAGAGAGCTAATCAGGGTTAATCAAGCGCCGAGCACAGGACTCTAATTTTAGATATGACTTATTTAACTTTGCTGCTTCTCCAAACCGAGCAGCAGGACATTAAAGGAAAACTGCATATTTCCACTGTGTTTCATCTTCATGTGACTAACCCTAACCCCTCCTGCGGAGACCACCGGAGGCTATGAGCGCTCTTACTGCACATGCACATCCCCCTCCTCCCTCCACTCATTCAGTTGTAAACAAACATGGCGGACCTGTAGTGGTTTGACCCGCTGTCAGTATTCTAGTTTTACAGTTGAGACTCACCCCTGATAGCATCCGATGTGTCACCAGGCACTCTACATTTTCTTCATGTTTATAGCGTCTGTGTGGTTTCATTACAAAATCAAGTAACAGCGCCCTCCTGTGGCCCGGCATACTAACTCCATCGTTGTCCCTGTGTCTGCCGCTGCAGTGGACACAGGGACACCAAAGTGAATTGTGATGCAAATAAACCAAACCATGTCGTCCAATGCGCCGGGTCCTCATCAGAGGTGCAATATTATGTTTTAGTCCTGTTTTGTGACGGGATGTGGTGTTTGTACCTCACCATAGCTCCTCAGAGGGTTTTGATATCTACAGGACTCGACAGTCGATCACAGACCAGGTTCACCAGCATGTCACACACTTTTTTTAAACATCCCATTTTATGCAAAATGTACTTTCTAATGGTCCTCTAACAGTAATATGTTTCTCTATAGCTTTAGTCTGTGTATGAAGCTACATAAATGAAGAAAGTCCGTCATCTCCCGCACGTGCTCACTCCACTTTTTACTGAATGTACAGTGATGCCAGTAACGCGTGAATTACGGTAGCTGGTGACTTACTGGTGACTTTGGGTTTAACGAATGACAGAGTGAATGAGCCTGACTTATCTGTGTGATGATGCGCTGGCCAATCAGCACCCAGCAATCTGTCGACGTCACATTGTCTACTTGCCTGAGCTTGCTTGGAAGCTGGGCTGCTCCGGTACCATGAAAGTACCTGGTAGTGGGACGAACATGTAGTGGGAAAGCATCAATAGCGAGTGGAGTCAAGTCGAGTGAGGCTGAGGAGGAATTAGTGGAAAAGAGCCTTTAGACCGGCAGCACTTCAAAACCAAGGCCGCCTTTGGGGGGAAAACATTTTAAAACAGCGTTGCTGGACCGCGATACCTCAGGCTGCACATCCACCACCTTCCACAGCATCACAGCTGCTCACAAAATGTACATATTGTGAGTAAATTCTGACCATGTGTTCTCTCAAAGTGGAGTTTTAACACTGAACAACCAATTCAATTAACAACCAGTCAACCCAGTCAGGAGAACAAGTGTCCATGTGTTTGTTTTGCAGGACTTGAGACGAGCTGGGAATCAGCAGGTGGGAGATTTTTCGTCTACGCTGCTGTTCAATCCTTCTAGCCTATAAGTCAGCCTCCAGAAAAGCGTTTGTGTCGTGATTCCACGCTCGGGGCGGGATTTCCTCACAATCCGGTCCTCCCAGCGCTAAATGCCATGTGGCTATCTTCCTCTCCCCAACAGGCATCTGAAAATAGACTCTGATGTCATCTGGAGCTCAGGAGAACAGAGCAGCATGAAAGACACCCAGGAACACTTTCCATCAGCGCGCAAGGCAAACTTAATGCTCCCAGTTGCCTTGGAAACACATTTGTTACGAACAGAAGCTCAGCTCTGCGTGTCTGCAGGTGTCTGCATTTAAAAACGATGTTTCTTCAAGTTAACATCCCTGAAAGTAAATCCTGCTTTAACAAGCGTTCAAATGCGCTCAGATCTTGAAATCTCCACTGGATCCAGCTCTCAGCCTCAGAAGCTCAATGAAATGTGAGAATGTGGCATTGGAGGAGGTTGGCGCACAGTTTTTAATTTTTATTTTATTGCATTATTTATTCCACTAGCATATATTTAAAATGCAAGCCGCAAAAGAAAAGACAAGGAACTCAAAGTTGATACTCAAAAGGAGGAGGTAGAAGTTCACTGGCCGTATGAAAATCTACTATCCTCATCCAATATTGTTATCGTTATTGTTATCATACAATATTGTGCCGTTTTTAAGATGTACATACAGGAAGGTTATAGAATCTGATTTATGGCCGTACAAAATGAAACAAAAAAAATACTGAAGCTATTAGCACCAAGAGTGTTTTCATTTGGGGTCATACAGAAAAATAAATAAATAAATAAAAGGTATGTTACCAATTATAAGGATGGGCACACCTGGATTAAAAAGCCCTGAGCATTGTTTACTATTAGTCAAGGATTTTTATTTACTTCCTCAGCATATTTATGATGGGAGTTATTTTGATAGAGCTTTTTGAACTGCACCAAATGTGAAATCATCCTCCAGACAATTCAATAAGTCCACTCATCTGGTGACACGTGCTTTTAAGAGTTCTTCTGCTTTACTAGGTACACTTCTTTCTCTTTTCTTACACTTCACTTCTATTATAAAAGATATTTTGGGGATATTTAGTGGAAGAAGAATCGCTGTGAGAGCAGTGTGCAGAGTAATCAGGTATTAATACTGTGACACACTCCAAGGATGAATTATTCCAAGCTGGCATTCTATTCTGCCAGCTGAACACCAGAGGCTTTTACTTTGACAAGAACTCACAAAATCAGAACTTCATAACAGCATGACACTCCACACAACACATTTCTCACTCATGGCTTCACACCAACATCCAACAAACCAAACTAGATGAAATAATGAACTATCTGAACCGAGGAACAAAAACACAACACAAGCACAAATCAACACACAACAACCCCAACAATAACCCTCAATAACCTCCGGCAACACATAACCTGAACTCCCATCATGCCCTGCAGCGACCAACTCCGTGATGCTACAATACTCTTCACCACTAGATGGCAGCACAGAACTTTGCTGGTGAAATGAAACTTAACAGACGTCAGTCTGGTTCATCTCCACCTCCTGCTACCATCTTGTATCAAAGTACTGTGTCAGTGACAGTGATGGAGAAGTTTTAGAAAAGGAAGAATGTGAACCAGGATCTCAGCTCTTCATCCATCAGGTCCAGGTTTCACACTGACGGAGTACAAATTAAAAAAAGCAATTGGGAAATACTTTTTTCTGTATTTATTTGATTCCTGTTGATAAAACTTTGAAGAGAATGACTTTATATTGTTAATAGAGGCTACAGAGCTTCACATTTTAACATTTTCAGGTGGTGGTGTGCCTCCAGATTTTTCCAAAGAAAAAAGTGTGCCTTGGCTCAAAAAGGTTGAAAAACACTGATCTACACAACACAGTACTGTTGTCAAATAACAGTAAAGTAGACGGTATGTAAAGATTTCATACCAAGGAGAGATTGAGATTTGTCCATCAGGCCACAATTCTTGCTGTTTTTGTTTTTATGTTCGTGTTGTGTGGTTTCTAAGAAAATTTTATGATCAAGAGTTGTGGATTTGGACAAAAAGTAAACCGTTCTGGAAGATGACCTGTCACAGAAATGTATTCAAAAAGTCTGCAGATAAAAGTTGTGGAGAGGCAGCAGAAGTACTTCACATATACTGTATAATGTCTCTAAAATAACCCTGTACATCACACAGAGTGGACAGACCGGGGGAACTGAACCAACACTCTTTTATTTAAATTGAACTTACTATTTGGATTCGTTTTATTCCATTATTTATCCAAAGTAAAGCTGTTCTAAAATAAGACTGCATGGCCACTGTCGTCAGCATGGATTTTAAATCAAATCTTAGTATTTTAAAGCAATGGATCTTTAAAAATTAATCAAAGATCAGTTTTCATCACTTTAAACACTCACTTTCTCTACTTCAAGCACAATCTGAACACACACACACACACACACACACACACACACACACACACACACACACACACACACACACACACACACACACACACACACACACACACACACACACAGGAGGAAGGATTTATAGGAGGATTTTCCAGTGTGTGCGTTCTGTCTTCTCCCAGCAGAGATTGTTTATGTTTCCACTTTAATAGATTTATGTTGTTATGAAGCTCATTTATATTCATGGAGACCAACGATGTGCCAGTATGAAGACAGACTCAGCCCACTTTCATTCATATCTACAAGTTAAAAAATAAAAAAGAACAACTAACAAGTACTTAAACTAAAAGAAAACACTTGTACGACAGGTTCCAGAAACCTTCATTTAATCTGGTTTCACTTTGACTCTCCAGTCCAGTACAAACCCAGAGATGTGCTGATGAATCCATTAAATTCATTACAGCTGGATCAGATTAGTTTGAGCTGTTATAAAAGCCTCACATGCCATATTAATAAATGGAGTACCTGCAGTGGTATTTTAACCTTCATGTGTGGCAGGTGTGTCGAGGATGTGGGCTGCACCTACAGGGACACAGTAATGGAGTCTGAGCTATGAGGACGTCCACTTGAAAGGGAAACGCCTTCATCCAAGGACGACTTAATGAAAGCTGAAGGAGGAGACTGATAACACACTCTCCTTGTTCTGGGAAATAATCACCCTGTAATTATATGACAAGGTACAGATTCAAACCAATCAAAGTCCACTTCCATCCGAAATATAAACAATATCCAGAAATCGAGCTGAGGGTGGGTCTGTAGCGTCAAGCAAACTGAGATGATGCCGGATGGTTCCAACACCGCCTCAATGCAGCCTGAAGGCAAAAGGTATATACAGGCCCTTTTTATTTAATTTTCTACTGTTTGAATCACAGCTCAGGCTGAGGACGGACAGCTCAGAGACACTATGTCCACTGTGGAGGAACAACAGAGCTTGAATGTCATGGTGCCACAGAACTCCACCCAGACTACACCTAAACTGGATCAGCCTGTCAGAACATTGAATTCTGAACCTCTTGTGAGAACACATTTAGTCTTGTAGGTCGTGATGGGAATAATGCAGAAGAGACCAAAACCAATATGACAAGTTCACCTTGGTATCACTAGTCTCTCTCTGTCGTCACATTGTGTTAAATGAAGCTTAAATCACCTCCAAATCCACAACAATGGACATTAAAAGGTTCAGATTCCACAACTTTTCAACATTTTCACAAGGTCTCATTAGTCCAATAACATTGAATTCATAGTTTTGTGCCTCAAATCCAGCTTCTCCTTGATTCTCCTCCATTAGAACATCAGATCCCAGGAGCTACATTCAGAATCTGCTGTGTCTGTGTGAGCTGGACTGGCTCCGCCCACACACGCCCATCTATGGGAAGAGGAGGAAGTCCTTCCTCTCGTGGTGCCATGTGCCAGAGCAGAGCTGCCTGATTGTGGGAGGAGTCAAAAGGGAGGAGCCTACCTTGATTGTGATTGGCTAAACCCTCGATGACACTATATAGGGTTTGATTTCTGATTGACTGGTTGGAGCAACACACTTTTTAAAACCTGGAACAAGCCAGGGAGAGAGAGGACACACTTTCTACACTTCTGGGGCGTCGTTCCAGGTATGGAGACGATTAGTACTGCTGGAGAACCTTTAGGAAGTGAATGTAGCCATAAACATATTGCTCTGCTTTTATATATAAGACACATTTATGACATTGAAATTCAGGAGCAAGAACCAAAGTACAAACTAATGCTGTTATTCATTGTGTCAGTTTTGTAGATTTGTTTGACATGTTTAAAGAAGGAGAAGTTTAATAATGGCATATTATATAGTAGTTGCATGAAAAGCATGAAAAACATCAATAATCACCTCATAGAATTGCAATATTATTCAGGAAAGTGGCAACATTGAACTCACAAACAATCTTTTTTATGATTTGTACACCTCGGCCAGAGGTCAATAACTGCTGGACAGATGTTCTGTGTGTTTGTTCCTTCAAGAGATCAGTGGGAGATGTTGTTCTAAAATCCTCCATGACTCACCTGGCGGTCAGTTCTGCTACTAACTAGACAGATCCAGTGTCTGTGGCTCCATGTTCTGCATCAAGAGGCTGCATGCAGGACATTTTCCTGGTATTACAGAAACCTCTGGGGGTTGAGGAGGGAGACAAAATAAAATAATGCTAAATAATATAATCAATAATCCTGTCGTGAAGTTGACAGTACTGCGTGAGGTACAGCTTCATGTGCTCAGAGAACCTGAGGGTCAGTGGCCTTTTGAAGTCCGTCTTGAAAATGGCTTTCACAATAAATCTACAACCAGATTTCTTTACCCGGCAACCGGTGACGGCTGAAATGTGGTTGGTTAAATGAAGCCCCGCCCCTACAGCGCCATACGCAGCGGGGGAGGAAGCAGAAGAGGGTAAAGCGATGAGGTATCCAGGGTGTTCCTGACAACCATGTGTTTGTTTTCCAGAGAGGAAACAAACAAATACAGTCGTCCTAATCCACAATTTAATTTAGCATTTTTTTTGTGCAGATGAAGAATGATTATTTCAATGGTTCCGGAGCTTCTCCCTGTGAGGAAAAAGCAGGACCGGCCAGCGATGTCTGCACGATGACCACCAGAGGGCTCCCAAGAGCATCTCGTTGTGTGTTTAATAAATCAGATTTTGGCACACATACACTTTTAGAATGGACCAACGCAATGTTTTATAGATGAGGCCCCAGGTCTCCTGACTTTGTCGTAGTTTTCCTACACCTCCTGTCAGTGAGCAGCATGTGGCTGAACTGACCACTGGTCTGTTCTGCTCATTTCCTCCTTACGTCTCCTGAAGCTTCACCTCCAGGTCTGACTGACCAACCACCACATCAAGTGTGCTGAAATTGCACGCTCTTAGAAATAAATTGTACTTTTGGTTTGCTTGAGCCTTGCTGGCGATGAACTAAGAACGATGACCATGTTTACTGGAAACGTTTCCTTGTTTGTTTGCTTGATTGTTCTGCGTGCAGCGACTGGACGGCGCTGAGCCACAAATGCAAACTGAAATGTGACGTTATGGAGATGATGTGGAAGATATAAGAAGGTACAGCAGAGCTGCTGAAGTCGTGTGTCTGGTTCCTTCACTGTAGTTTATTCAAATGTGAAGGTTTTAAGAGGACAATGTTCACCAACCCAAACATTGTTTGTTTCCAGTGGTTCACACTGTGCACGTGATTCAGTTTAGTGATGCTGAAGTCTGACCTACAGACTCCTTCCTTTTCAGAATAAGAGCATGAATTGATGAAGTAAATGTCTCAATACTGGCCGTTTATGTCATTCTACCCTTCATTTCCACTGTTACTCAATACGAGCTCCATTCATCCCTGGAATCCCTTATCTCTCCAACCACAGACTGACGAGAATCCCTCTGAAGTTCTTTTTGAAAGGATTTTGAAGCAGCACAGATTTTTTTTTCTGACAAGAAAACGGCGTTTGATGTCAGAATCAGTGATATTCAGAGGAAATCCCAGCTGCTTGCTGTGGGGTCACACTGTGCAGATGTTCTACTTACGAAAGTGTTTTTTCGAGCCTGCTCCCAGTCGATCCGATGATTTCTCCTAAAGTGCAGAACATCTGACCCAGGAAGTCCTTCAGGGAAGAGAAGAAACCACCACTGGTCATACAGTGATCTCCCCGGGACCTCTGTGTGGACCCACGAGCCCAACGAACATGGAACAGTGAGCGAATTTAAATACCTTAGCTTGACTCTGGACCCAAATTTAAAGCACATCAAGCGGCTCACACACACAGTCAATTTTAATGTACAGAATTTTAGACACATTAAGTTTTTTATGACTCTAAATGCTGCAAAGATGTTTTTACACACTATGATTATATCCCACATTGTGTACTGTATCACCTCCTGGTCACTTGCTGCTGGCTCGACAATAAAACCTATTGAATCTGTTTTTAGAAAAGCAATAAATCTCTATGACCGAAAGCCAAATTCATTTCACCACTGTAGGATTTTAGAGAAGCATAATCTTTTTAATTTCAATACCTTTGTTCATTTTAAAGAATCGTGTCTAATATTTAAAGTTTTACATGGACTTGCTCCTCCTCCACTAAAGGATTTTATTAAACCTAAGGTGGTGAGGGGAATGGGCACCAGGGCCGCTGCTGGCCGGGACTGTGAGGTGCCGTACCGCTTTTGGACTTAATGTGCTGTCTCTTAAAGGGAGTCACTATTGGAACAGTCTTCCCTTCACAATAAGAGAATGTACCACACTGTCAGCCTTTAAACTGTGGATGAAAGAAAGCCAAGTCTGTGAACACTTTTAACTGTCTGCTATTTAATATACAGTATGTAATGTTTGTAAATGTATTTTTTATTGTAATGTATTTTTTAAATGTATTTTTTAATTTTATGTTTCCTATATCTTGTGTCACCTGCCTTGGGACAACAGATGGGAATGAGCATTGTTGCTATAATCTGGCATATTTACACTGTTTTACAGATGTTCATTAATATGCACTGTCCCTATCAAATAAACTAATAAAGTAAAGTAAAACATTTTCAAAAAGACACTTGTAGTAGATTAAAATATGCAGGCTGCACGCTGCACCCACACCAGGGAGACGACAGAAGCACCTAAACACACATTTTGTAGCCATTTTTAGCTGCTTGAACTTTTTTTAGCAAACTTTAACTGATTCAGCTCATTTGGTTGTTCGACAATCAGCTTTTTCCCCACCAATCGTCCTTCCAACACTTTTCCTTGTTTTTAGCAATTTTAGCCTTTTTAATTATTTCAACCAGAAGAGTCTTTTTGAAAATAGGCCAGGTACGCATTCAAAAAAATATAATAATAGAATGAAAATTGTTAGATCTAAATAAATAGATACAATTTCAGGAATGATGCAACGAAGCAACAACAGTCATTCCTGGTCAAAATAAATAAATATAGGGTTAAAAATAACACATTTTCAGTCAGTATATGAAACCACACATAGAGAGAGCAGGAGGAGCAACAAGAGCTAACCAACAGTGAGAGGAGGATTAATGTCCTGACACCTCACACTGGAGATACATTCTCTCCTTTCTTCATTCTAGATCCCCAATAAATATTCAACGACGGTGTGAAGGAAAATGTGCTGTTTTAAAGCACGTTATTCTCGTTGTTGGTGTCTTTGTTTAGACCGTTGTTTGTATTGCAGTACCTTTGAGTCTTCGTTATTGCTGATGATTTCAATCAGGCTAATCTAGAATATGTCCTATATGTTATATGTTTACACTAATGCCAACAATGCATACTACACTGTGCAGGGCCAGTGACTTGCACCAGTCAGCAGTGAATACATTCAAAACAACAGTTTTTCCTTCAGAGGGCCAGTTTTTCCTCAAAGTGCCGACGTGACGACTCACCTTCTGCTCACGCAGGCAGGAAAGCAGGAAGAAAGAAGAAACAGGAGTTAAAGAAGAACCTGGGAAAAGGCAAAGAAAGCACCTCAACGTGGATTTAAGGGATAGGATTCTGTGTGACGGACTCACCTGCTGTCACTGTACTGATAAATAACTCAACTTCCTGCTTTTGTTTTGCACTTTTTGGAATTTTGTGTTCGATTTGAAATCAAATAAAAGTTGTTGGGTGTTGTCTGTCACTGGGAGTTACAGTTACAGGCTGGAGATCAGAGCAGGAAGTTCAGCTGCAGCAACACTTGGTGTTCCCATGTGGGAATCGTCATTCTGACCAGATTTTCATGTTGGATTTGATCAAAGTTACGTACATGCTTGGAGAGGTTGGAGCTCCTGGTGTCCACGTTATATCTGCAGTTTGAAATCAGACACAAAAACAGAGGCGGCAGATGTGAGTGTGTTCACACACACATGACAGCTGTGAGGAGAAAAGACCTGGACATGGCCGAGGAGGAGAGACGGCCCTGGTGTTCTCCCCATGTTCAATCTGATGAGCTCAACACACACGACGGAGCCGTGGTAACAATACATGTCTGGATGCATTCTTACCACCGCTGGGAATCCACTATTCTGGCCTCTGCCGGGGGAAGATGGTGTGTGGAGCTCCAAGAGAGCTTTCTTATATTCTCAGAACAAAGCAGCTTTTCCACCTTCCAAACTGTTTTTTGGGACATCAGGGCTATTTTCCATCTTATTATTGTAAATGTTTAGTTTTCCACAGCCCAGTGTGTCAGACTGGACCCACACACGCCGCCACGCTTGTGCAGACGAGTGATGAAAGAAAGCTCATGTAAAAAAGGTAATCACACTCCATGACTTCATTAAACGATGGTCTGGTTCATGCCTTCAGGGTGCGGCAACAACAAGTGGAACAGGCTTAATTACATTTTGCCCCAATCAGCAGTGAGAGCAGCTGATCTTCCACTGTGACGGAGATTACACTATCAGCTCTCACGGCTGTTTAGCTCCTCTTAGATTAGCTGCTATTTGTTTCACTACGCTGGTCTGGCGGCTTGACGTTCTGGAGTTCATTGCATCCAGTTACTGTTTTTCCGGTCTGGTTCCATTTTAATGAAAATACTTTCCACGAGCACAAACCAGAGTTTGCTTGTTGTTATTTAACAGGTGATCAGTGGACAGACGAGTTGGAAAAGCACCATCCAGTAGACCAGAGCTCTGCAACCTGCCGCTCTGGAGCCACATGTGGCTTTTCAGCTCCTCTGCAGCGGCTCCCTGAAGCTTTCAGTGCATGTCATGAATAGAAACATTTGTTTTCCTTTCATTTGCATTCACACTGATTTTCGAAAGTGGAAAACAGCTAAATAAGGTCAAACAGCCGAGTCAGCAAGAGCTCTGAGGAAGAGGTTAAAAAGAAAAAAGGATAAGAAGGATAAGAAAGAAAAAAGATTTTCAAAAATATAAAAAGAAAAAGAAATAAAGGAAAAAACAAAGACAATTTTAAATAAAGAAAAGAAAAAGGGAAGAAAAATAGAGGAAAGCTCAAACTGCTCTAACCATTGAGAAATGTAAAGAGACTATAAATCACTATTTAGCCTATCAGCTTTAGCTATTTAGCAAAAATGTATAAATTGGCTAAAGAGAGAAAATCCATTGGGGTTTAAAAAAAAACTTAGTTAAAGACAACAACAGGTAAAAGTGAAATTAAATATCTAAATTGTACCTTCACTTCACTAATGCAACCATAGTTTTGGTAGGTACAGCTAATATTGTTTTAAAGATGTTTTTTCTTTATTTCAGATAATCAACATGTTTTGCGGCTGCAGACAAATGTAATTTGGTGTAAAATCCTGAAAACGAGTGTTGCGGTCACGGCGGTTGCAGAGCGCTGCAGCAGACGTGCCTGCAGACACACTGGTGCTTTAACTGCAGTGCTATCTGAAGAAATGCAGGTCTGGACCAAATCGCTTTTAATCAGTAACCTGGATAAAGTTTGGATCTTGTTTTTATGAGTTTTTTTTTTTTTTTTTTTTTTAATAAATGTAGCAAGAATAGAATTATAGGCTTGTTTAATGTGAGAAAACAGATGAGCTTGACCTCTCAGTACAGCTCATCCACCTCTCTTATGGGTGTAATCCATCTTGTTGCTCCACATCTATCCATTGTGGTTCAGCCAGCTAAAAATAAACCTGCGTGGAGATGTGGGAGTTTAATAATTGATTCCCTCCACTGAGACGCCGGCTTTTATTGGAGTCCCCTCTCCTGACCCCAGATCAGGGTGGTCGCAGCTTTTCAGCAGCACATCTAGAACAATGTGGAAACACGCTGCGCTGCCCACCGTCTGCTTCACACCAGCAACATCAGTGCAAAGGACGGAATCCGCTGTTATTAAATATCATATTTCCTCCATGAAATGTCTCTGACGTCACTTCATTAGTGACACAGTCACACTCATGGAAGTCTGGAGAGCACACACTTTCTCTTCAATGGTTAAAAACGATGAGAGAGTTTGTATCAGTGGACTGGAAGATAAAGATTTTTTGTTGTCATTGTTCTGTATTGGTTCCATTTAGAGTTGTTTTCTGTTAAACGTTTTGTTGTTTCTCTGGTTCGTTGTCTTACTTTGGTCTGTCAATTTGCACTTGTTTGTGGATTTACTTGAACAAGTTGGGAGAGCAGGTTGATGACTGCTACTCCCTCCGCCATGTTGGATCCTACATCGGACGAGTGTTTTCTACTAGTCTATAAAGTACTGTTCAGTTATTTGATGACAGTCAGCACAATCATTGATCAACCCAATTGTATTCAGTCAAAGTATTAATAATGACACCAAAACCTTTTCAAGAAATGTCCTCACCAGGAGGGTAAAACTAACCATCTAAACCTCACGTCCCCTGTTAGTGGGTGAACAATCCAACGCTTGGTGAATTCAGCAACCACAGTGATTCTCAGCTATGATGAAGGAAAGCATCAGCTGTGAGAAGAGAGGAATATTCCTACGTACGCATCGAAGCGAAGGTTCTGCTTCTCCTCAAAGAAGAAATCCAGGACAAACTTCCTCACAAAGTCTGGATTCAGAGTGTTATCGATGACTTCTGTTCGGCCGAACTGGAAGGAGGAGGAAGAGGAGGAAGAAGAGGGGAATGGCAGGAGAGGGGAAAGAGAGGAGGAACACTGAAATGAGTGGACAAAAGAGTAAAAATCAACCACAGTGAGGCAGAGAAGTACTTCATATACCTCCTACAGAGAGTGAAGGCAGGTTCACCTGGACAGGTGAGCAGGCCATCACAGGAAACACACACACACGCACGCACGCACGCACGCACGCACGCACGCACGCACGCACGCACGCACGCACGCACGCACGCACACACACACACACACACACACACACACACACACACACACACACAGGTCCTCCATTTAAAACAAACACCATGAAGACGAAGGCAGTAGCTCATCTTTCCAAACCATTGAATTGAGGTGTTCCGGTCACTTCCATGGCCACATATAAGTATATAAGTATATAAGACCCCAACATGATAAGCTCCAAACTTTTCAAGGTGTCCACTTCTTCAGAATTTTGTGAATCAAATTCATAGTTGTATATGTGAAATAATGGAAATGAATGAATGAAGATCAATCACCATAGCGTGCAGACTATCTCTACAAACACTGTGAAACACTGAGTCGCCCTCAGGAGCTCAGTGACCTCCACTGTGGTGCAGTGATACAATGCCCCCTGCAGTGAGTCCTGCAGAGAATCTTCCTCACAATCAAGGGTTCATGGTGAAACAGGGTGGAAGGGATTGGGAACAACAACATCTCAGCCAAGAACAGTCCCAGAGCAGGTCAGTGGATGCTGAGGAGCAACGTGCCCAGAGGCTTCCAGCGTTCTGCAGTCAGTAGTAGTAGACCTCTAGTCTTCATGTGACCTTCAGGTTAGCTCTAGAACAGAGCGCAGAGCTTCATGGAGGAGTTTCCAAGGCCGAGCAGCTGCATCTAAACTGTACATCACTAAGCACAATGCAAAGTGTCGGCTACGGTGGTGTGAAGCTCACTGACACTGGACTCTGGGACAGTGGAGACGAGTTCTCTGGAGGGACCGATCACACTTCTTCCTCTGGCTGTCTGATGGACAGTCTGGGTTTGGAGGCTGCCAGGAGAACAGTTCTTGTCTGGCTGCATGGTACCATGAGGAAAGTGTGGTGGAGTGACGGTTACGGTGTTTTGGGGGAGTCGGGTTCAACTTCTTAGTTCCAGTGAAGGGAACTCTGAAAGCTTCAGTGTACCAAGATATTCTGGACTATCCAATGCTCCCACAGTTGTGGGAAGAGTTTGAGGATGAACCCTTCCTGTTCCAACATGACCGGTACACAAAGTAACGTCCATAAAGACCTGGATGGTCCAGTTTGTCCTACACGGAATCCTGACTTCACCCCCTGGGTTAAAGTAGAGCAGCGACTGTGAGCCAGGCCTCTTCATCCCACAACAGTGTCTGACCACACCTTCTAAAAGAGTGGTCAGAAACTCCAATAAACACAATCCTAAACATCATGGAAACCCATCCCAGAGGAGTTGAAGCTACAAAGAGTGGACCCACATCATACCCAGTCCTCTGGTTTATGGGATCCTCCACCTCAGTCTCAAGTCTTTTGCAGACTTCCACAGCTTTTTCTCCAAGATCGTCCTGTGCTTGTCTCCATCCACTCTGAGCAGCGTCCCCGTCCCCCCTGAAGAAAAGAACCAGCCCCACAGCATGATGCTGCCTCCACCATGCTTCACAGTGGAGATGGTGAGTTCAGGGTGATGTTCAGTGCTGCTCATCATTGAGTCCAAGCAGAGGTTCCCCCTTCTTCACTGTGTCGCCAGCTGAAAACAAGACTTCTTCTGTTTCAACAATGTCTTTCTCCTTGCTTGATTTGTGTGGTGCAGACTGAGAGCTGTCCTCTGGACAGTTTAAGACTCTCTGACGCTCCTCCAGAGTTGCTCCTTGCCTCTGGGCGGCTTCTCTGATCACTGCTCTCCTGGCCTTCAGTTTAGGTGGACATCCACGTCGAGGTACGTTTGCAGTTGTACCATAGTATAAATAGTACTTAGTATTCATACTCCTATAAACGTCTCCACAAGTTTCTCTATTTTCTTTATCATTAAAATCCACGTACAATTTTCCTCCACTTCACAATTATACAGCAGGTTGTGTTGGTCTGTCACATAAATAGGATCTCTTTAAACCTCAAGATGTAACTACGTGGTAAATCTGATTTGAATACTGTGATGTGTAGAGACTGGGTGGGTGGATTTCACAGCCTCCTTTCTGTAAATGTGCTGAAAATTCTCTTTTCCTTTGTGATTCTGCATCTTGTTGTTTGGTTTTTTGATTGTATGTGTATTTAAACTGTGGGTCCTGGTCCATACGCATGGCGCTTCTGGGGATTCCCCTTTTATAAAACGGACTTCAGTATCAACACAACTGAATGATGTCAATGTCATGTTTTACATAGATAGATAGATAGATAGATAGATAGATAGATAGATAGATAGATAGATAGATAGATAGATAGATAGATAGATAGATAGAATGAATGAATGAATGAATGAATGAATGAATGAATGAATGAATGAATGAATGAATGAATGAATGAATGAATGAATGAATGAATGAATGAATGAATAATAAAGTCTCAACAAAACAACTCTATATTTATGATCGCAATGTGACAAAATGTGGAAAATTCCAGGACTTATAAAGTCACTGTAGTCTGCTGCTCCGTGTGTGTGTGTGTGTGTGTGTGTGTGTGTGTGTGTGTGTGTGTGTGTGTGTGTGTGTGTGTGTGTGTGTGTGTGTGTGTGTGTGTGTTTAACAACTAAAATACACACAATGAAACAAAAAGGTGACTCAACATTTGCTTCTGACATCTCTGATAAACAAAGTGACTTCCTGCCGTCAGTAGGAGCAGAAGTGGCGCTACAGTCCAACAATCACAGACGATCACAGGCGATCACAGACGATCACAGGCGATCACAGACGATCACAGACGATCACAGGCGATCACAGGCGATCACAGGCGATCATAGGCGATCGCAGACGATCACAGACGATCACAGACGATCACAGGCGATCAGACAATCACAGACGATCACAGGCGATCGCAGACGATCGCAGGCGATCGCAGACGATCGCAGGCGATCGCAGACGATCGCAGGCGATCGCAGACGATCGCAGACGATCGCAGGCGATCACAGGCGATCACAGACGATCACAGGCGATCACAGGCGATCACCAGCGTGAGCGAGAGAAGAAGCTGATCTCTGCAGTTGATCTGAAGTCACATAGAGTTCATGATTTCTCTCCGCCACACTTCAAAGGAAGAGTTATGCTTTTTCTACTCTGCAGATTTTGCATCATTAAGGTGACGTCCTGACACTTTGCAGTGAGACGCGTTCATTAGGGTCATGAGGACAAATCCATCAGCTCCAAACGACCTTCATTAGATATTTGATCAAACACATGAAGAAACAGTGCCTCCTTCTTCTCCCTTCATCCTGCTGGTTGTTAAGACTTGTTGCCGTTCAGCTCTGACTGCAGATATATTTCTATATGGAACACATCACATCATATTTGGGTCATTTGAGCTCAGCTGGGCCAAACCAGCATGATGACAGTGTAATAACAATACAAAATGTTTCTCATGGATTTACTGCAAAAAATAACAATGTCTTTGGAAATATTCACATTGAACATTTTGTCACTTTGTTTTTTTTCACAACTTTTGTACAAAAATGTTCAACCTGAATCGTTTGGGCCACAGTGATTCTGATAAGCTTGTTTTCTGATTAGTTGATGTTTTTACAAACTCAACAGTCAACAAAACCAGAACAACCACCAGGTGTTTTATTAAAAAAAAAAAAAAAAAAAAAGGTTTTGGTAATTGTCTCGTTATGTAGTTTTGAGGTGAAGCTACAAGTCTGCTTTTTCTCTCGGGTCCGTATTATGGACACCCTTGCAAAAGATGATAATGTCGTCAAAAGATGCAGTTTGTTCTACTTGTGAGTGACAAATAAGCATCTTTGTTGTTGAGAAGAAAGACCAAACTGCCAACGTGACGAGTGGACGACATCCCTCTCTACTAACAGGCCCGTTTTACTGCATAGAAACACATAAATGCATCTCTGAGACTTTCTGACACGTTTGTTTCTTGTCAAGTCTGGTCGTCCAGCGCAGACACTCGGAGACAGACGATCCTCCCACAGTCTGAATCTCAGCTGTGAGATTCAGACTGATTGTGACAAGCTGGCCACATGTTGGATCCTGGTAATCAGGCACTGTGGTGGTCTCACCCGTCAGCATGACGGTGGTGGGCTGCAGACCTGCTCAGGGGCAAACTGATGCTGGGAATCAACTTCAAGTTCAAATCCTCACAGTATACTTCCAATAAAAGCCTCATTTCTGCACAGAGAATAAGCCAATATGGAAAAAGAAGAGCCTCAGTACTCATTTCCAACCTGCAGTTTCCTAAATCAATCCCACCAAAGTCAGTAAGTCAAACAAACAGAACTTGTTGCCATCAAACTGTGTTTTTGTTTTATGAACTGGCGTCATCTTGGGAAACCTGCTGCAAGGGTTTCTGGGATATCAAAGGTGGTGTCGCCGCAGCTCAGGTGAAAATATCAACATCTGGTCGATTCAGGGTAAAAAAAAATCCAGACTTTCTCAAAGAAAGAATCTTCAAGCTACGAGAAAAGTGTGAAATGTTGTGAAAGTTTTCTGAGACACAGGATTTGGGGTTTTCGTGATCTATAAGCCACTTTCGGGATCTATAAGATCTATAAATTGGTCATTTTTCCAGTGCGACTCGAGGTCTGGTGTGAATCAGTGAACAGACGGGATTTTGCTTCAGGAATCTTCTGGTGTTTCCGTGATGCAGAGGCGTCACTAACCAGGGTGTCCTTCACAAAACATAAATGCTTGAAATACATGTTTTTATGAGTGTGAAGATTAATTTTATTCAGAAAGGTATTGACAATGTGAGAGAGAGACATCCAAAACTAAAACTGGCTCCTAAATGTTTCCCGTGGGAATTCTGTTAGAAGAACTTTAATGGGTAGTTTGATAGTAATTCATAATTATCAGAGATGGTTATTAATTAGGTCAAATAATAACTATCTGGTAATAACCTGGTATATATCAGATAACCTCAGGGCACCACCTGTTATAGGAAAATCATGGCCACGACATGGATGGATGGATGGATCAGAATCAGAATCAGAATCGTTTTTATTGCCATTGCTTGTAAACAGGTTCACAAACTAGGAATTTTTCTTGGTGAGACGTGCAACATTAAACATAAAAACATATAACACATGGTTTAGATAAAATAGCCAAAAACTTTAAGCTATAAGGCTTTAGGGGCATGCATAGGAGTATTAAAATTAAATAAGATAAAAATAAGAGGTAAAATATTGGGTGGCTGGATGGATGGATGGATGGGTGGGTGGATGGATGGATGGGTGGATGGATGGATGGATGGATGGATGGATGGATGGATGGATGGATGGGTGGATGGATGGATGGATGGTTGTTTATGTGTATATTTTTATACTGTGAAGTCTATTCTACAAGTACATCTCAAAAAATTAGAATATCATGAAAATCTTATTTTCTGAGACACTGAATTTGGGGTTTTTCATGATCTGTAAGCCATAATCATCAACATTTCAAGGAATAAAGACTTGAAATATTTCACTCTGTGTGTCATGAGCCTCTATCATCTGTGGGTTTGACTTTCTGAAATGAGGGACAAAAAATATTGAACATTTTCATGATATTCTAACTGTTTGGGCTGTACTTGTATATATGACACACTGAAAGCCCAGGACTTTAGCAAATCTCCTCTGATTGAAAGAAAAAATAGAACAGACACAAAGACGAGACAGCGACGGACAAAAAAAACTCAACAAAGAAAATGTATTTAAATTCAAAACATGGACTATTCCACCCCAAAAGGACGGTATTCATACACAGTATGATTCCACACTGTGATTTGTTGTCTAAATTCTCATCAGCCACCTGTGTGGGATGTGTGTGCAGGTTGAAGCAGAGAATTCTCATGTTATATTTAAATGACAAAATAATGTGTTTCAAAGACGTGACCCTGTGATGAAACTCTGGTTTTCTTAATGAGCAACTGAGTTGCATCATGTTCATTAAATACTGTGACTGTGTATATTAAATATGTGCAAGCAGTAAATCCACAGTGGAAAAATTTCAATACTGATGTTTAAAAAAAAAAAAGGTTTTGATTGTGTTGGCCCACAATTTGTGGAGAAAGTAGGTTATCGGTGCAGAGTTTGTCCCGGAGGACCAGGTTATGCTGGCAGCCAGGTTCTGTGAGAACAACATAGTGAAGACAGAAGAGAGGCTGCAGAGTCGGAGGCGAGCGTCAGTGTTTCCATGTTCACTGAACCGAGGCTGCAGATCCTCCTCACAGGAGAGTCTCTCATCTGGGATTGGCTGTAAACCTGAATAAAGATCTGGTTCATCAGTCCTGATTAAAACACATCCAGTCCAGCAGTAGAATAAGGAGGGACTCCTGGTGGCGCCTGGTAGAAGTACATCAGTACATCAGTACATCAGTACATCAGTACATCAACATCAGTACATCAGTACATCAGTACATCAGTACATCAGTACATCAGTACATCTTCACCACAGTGTCAATATCTGAAACTATGAGTGTCAATGTCAGTGATACAACCCAACAAACATGGTGCAGCTGGAGTTTGTGGTCAAAGTTCAAAACACTACACAGCAGTAGCAGGTTCAAAACACTGCTACTGCTACTGCTACTGCTACTGCTACTGCTACTGCTACTACTACTGCTACTGCTACTGCTACTGCTACTGCTACTGCTACTACTGCTACTGCTACTGCTACTGCTACTGCTACTGCTACTGCTACTGCTGCTACTGCTAAGGCTACGGCTACTGCTACTGCTACTGCTACTGCTACTGCTACTGCTACTGCTACTGCTGCTACGGCTACTGCTACTACTACTACTACTGCTGCTACTATTACTACTACTACTACTACTGCTGTAGATCCAGACAGCGCTGCTCCGGTTCGTTTAATCTAAAAACGGTTGGAAAGTGTTTGGATCGTTGTGAAAACTATAGGTCAGGGGTGCTCATTACGTCGATGGTGATCCACCAGTGGATAACAAAGGTAGTGCAGGTAGATCACATGGCGTCAGCCTGTCCTCCACCCGTCACTTCACTGACATACAGTACAGCCAGTCACATGACGTCTGACGTTTAGGTCAGTGCACAAACACCGGCGAGTTCCCTCCGATGTTTAGCTCTCGCTATCTTCTCTTCAACTTAAGAAAGGATATAAAAACGAGTGGTGGAGCTGGACCAAGTCAGAAGACAAAAACCAACCACCTTCATACAGAATGAGAGGAGGACTGTTTTTTCACCAGGACATTTAGGAAGAGCGTTGCCTCGTCTGCCATTCGACCATCACAATACGGAAGAAGGCAAATGTGGAGCGGCATTATCGCACTGCTCATCGGAAATATGACACGGACTTTCTGCTGGAAAGCGAGTTGAGAGAGAGAAAGGTGAAGGAACTGAAAGGACAGCAGTCATTTTTGGTTGTGGGTGAGTCACCTCATGGTCAAGAACCAGAAGTCCTTCCAAGACGGAGAGGTGGTGAAAGAAGCCTTCGTGGAAGCAGCTACTCTTTGTTCAGAGACTTTAAAAACAAGGCAGGAATATTATCTTGGACCAAAACGCTCCAGCTGTTAAGAAGAACAGTGACAGTGAAGTGGAGCTATTAACAGCACTGCCATGAAAGAACAGACGCCAGGAGAGGACAAAGTTCAGTCGTTCAAAACCTTCATGAAGAAAACCAGCCTCCAGTGTACAAACTGGTGTCCTCCACCACGGATGGAGCAACGCAATGGTTGGCCGGTTGAATGGATTCATTGGCAAGTTCAGGAAGGCCCTGTTTCCCTGGACTTCCTGAATTACCACTGCAGAATCCATCAACAAGCTTTATGTGCTAAAATGCTCAACATGAAGGAGATCAAGGATGTGGCAACGAAGATCTCCTGTTCTATTGGCGCCAGATCTCTTCAAAGACGGTTCTTGACAACTGATGTCAGAGTTTGACAAACGCTTTCAACACTTGTCTTTGCTGCAGCCAGTCTCTACGTTCATGTGCTTTTCTTTTCAGGACGATGCTGAGGTTGATTCACTCACATCACAAAATTGCAAAACCGTTTCACCTGAACTCCTCTGGAGTGGAAGATGAGATTGTGACACTACAAGCCGACATTGAGCTGAAGTCCAGAGCTCATGGACACTTCTGGAATTTACTCACAGAGGAAAAGTACCTCAACAGGAGGAAATAATGTGCCTCCTCTTAGGCTCTCTCTCTCTCTCTCTCTCTCTCTCTCTCTCTCTCTCTCTCCTCTCTCTCTCTCTCTCTCTCTCTCTCTCTCTCTCTCTCTCTCTCTCTCTCTCTCTCTCTCTCTCTCTCTCTCTCTCTCTCTCTCTCTCTCCCTCTCTCTCTCTCTCTCTCTCTCTCTCTCGCTCTCGCTCTCGCTCTCGCTCTCATCTCGCTCTCGCTCTCGCTCTCGCTCTCTCTCTCTCTCTCTCTCTCTCTCTCTCTCTCTCTCTCTCTCTCTCTCTCTCTCTCTCTCTCTCAGCATTCCCACCACGGTTATGTCCGGCAGCCAAGCCAGCTTCCAATAAAGGCAACAATAAGAGGAGACACCAAGTCTCTTCCTGTTGCAACAATAAAACCTGTTCTGACACCAGAAGGAACTCAATCACATCATCTTATATTATATTATTATATTATATTATTATATTATATTATAGGGAAATTGTCTTAAATGTGAAGCTCAAACTTCTTACTGGTCATTTTACCTATATTCCCTCTTGCATGGTGCTGAAGTGGTTAGCACTCAAGCCTCACACACACACACATACGCGCGCACGCACGCACGCACGCACACACGCACACACACACCCGTGCGCGCGCACGCACACACACACACACACAAAATGTTTTATATTTTGGTTGAAAAGCTTGAGAATATTCTTCCACAATATTTTTTCTGTAGACTAATAAATAAAAGGCGTGTATTCATGGTAACAAGTTTAACAGAGATTGAAAACTCAAGAGTATTTAAGTATTTAATGTTTCTTCACTGATTACTTCTCCATCTCCAACTAAACCATCTCTCCACGGTTTGTTTCTGGCAGAAGAGTAATTATTTCTTTCTCTTCGTTGTGAGAATTCGATTTCTGCTAATTGCATGACAAAGTGCCAGATCTCTCGGCGTTTGTTCTGCCCATGTCCTACAAGCTGGTGACAATGGAAGTGAGGCCAGCTGCTCCATGCTGCCGGTACGACGGTCCAAACAGGCTGCAGGACGTGAAACCAGGAAGCATACGGACCAGCTCCAACCGTGGCTGCAGGCCAACCCAGCCTAAAGCAAGTTCCTTCAATCAGCACACATTTATAAAGATAAAGAGCAGTGGAAAATATAGTCACCACGTGTCTCTATTCACTGCTATAAACACCAGCTAAGACTCCAGAAAGTCAACAAGAAAGAGTGCTTTGGTGCTGACTGCTGCAAGACGGAGGCAGTTACTGACATTTCCCAGCTGTGACGTCTTCGCTCTGACGGAGGCTTCAGACTTCCTCCTGTTTCCTAATCTGAGATGAGGTTATTTCTTCAAGACGGAGCGTTTTCACAATTTCTCACCACAGCCTTCAAAGTTATTAGGTTCTGGATCTGAGCCCAGCTGAATGGATGGATGGATGGATGGACGGATGGATGGATGGATGTCAATATGGAGAAACATCTCAGTGGTTTCCAGCAGTTCCAAAGAGAAAATCATGACGTGTTCAGTAACTTTACATTTCTAATTAATATCCTGATCAAACACAATCTGACAGAACATTTTCATTTCATACATCTGACTCTAATTCAAGCCTTCTGTTGGAATGTAAAGTATATTTGCTATACGTGTCACAGTGCGCACTGATCTGACCTTCATGACAGGGACATCGAGATGAGAAATATAGATTTGGGAGTTGGGACTTGACTCAGGATGTCATTAGGTGTCTGCAGGTGGGGTCATTGGTGGTGACGGACAGGTGGTGTGTGCAGGTGGTGTCATTGGTGGTGACGGACAGGTGGTGTGTGCAGGTGGTGTCATTGGTGGTGACGGACAGGTGGTGTGTGCAGGTGGTGTCATTGGTGGTGACGGACAGGTGGTGTGTGCAGGTGGTGTCATTGGTGGTGACGGACAGGTGGTGTGTGCAGGTGGTGTCATTGGTGGTGACGGACAGGTGGTGTGTGCAGGTGGTGTCATTGGTGGTGACGGACAGGTGGTGTGTGCAGGTGGTGTCATTGGTGGTGACGGACAGGTGGTGTGTGCAGGTGGTGTCATTGGTGGTGACGGACAGGTGGTGTGTGCAGGTGGTGTCATTGGTGGTGACAGACAGGTGGAGTGTGTGCAGGTGGTGTCATTGGTGGTGACGGACAGGTGGTGTGTGCAGGTGGTGTCATTGGTGGTGACGGACAGGTGGTGTGTGCAGGTGGTGTCATTGGTGGTGACGAACAGGTGGAGTGTGTGCAGGTGGTGTCATTGGTGGTGACGAACAGGTGGAGTGTGTGCAGGTGGTGTCATTGGTGGTGACGGACAGGTGGTGTGTGCAGGTGGTGTCATTGGTGGTGACGAACAGGTGGAGTGTGTGCAGGTGGTGTCATTGGTGGTGACGAACAGGTGGTGTGTGCAGGTGGTGTCATTGGTGGTGACGAACAGGTGGAGTGTGTGCAGGTGGTGTCATTGGTGGTGACGGACAGGTGGTGTGTGCAGGTGGTGTCATTGGTGGTGACGAACAGGTGGAGTGTGTGCAGGTGGTGTCATAACTTCTCAACACCGTCAAGGCTCCAGCTCTTCACACACACTTATTTTGTTGGTCCCTCCAGAACGAGTGTGCGTGACGTCACACGAACGAGTGCGCTGGAGGTGTGACTGGCCGGTGTGGCGGAGCAACTGGTTTCCATGGCGACTGCTGACCCAGTTCCAACATCTTTAATGGTTGCTGTGAGTTACAGCAGATGTTGGAGACCAGAGAGGAATGTGATGTGGTGACTGTACATACCATCCTGTGAAGCTCTCATCCATCCAAGAATTTGTCAAAAATGACGAGTAACACACACACGCACACGCACACACACACACACACACACACACACACACACACACACACACACACACACACACACACACACACACACACACACACACACACACACACACACACACACACACACACACACACACACACACACACACACTCATGTGGCCACCTTTGACTTCATCACACAGTCATCCTCCTGATCTGAGCCTCATTATGACATTTCTCCCTGCGGAGGTCATGTGAAGCCTTCACTTCACAGTAAAATAGTGTGTGTGTGTGTGTGTGTGTGTGTGTGTGTGTGTGCGTGCGTGCGTGCGTGCGTGCGTGCGTGCGTGCGTGCGTGCGTGTGTGTGTGTGAGTATTTGAGCCTCTGATCAACCAGAAACAAAGCAGCCATCACATTTTAAAACTTTGAAGTTTCGTGGACTCCAGTGAATCCACAGTAAATTGTTTTGGTAATAAACAATAAAAGACTCATTAAACCTGCATGGGTCAGCGTGACATTTTCCATAAAGAGTAAAAACAAGGACGTGTCACTGACCTCTCTCCACTCCTTGGTCCCCGGGCCCTGGACGTACAACACCACCACTGAGGAGACAAACACATAAATCACATGTTAACCATAAACCTGTGAGTCTGACAGTGATAAATTGAAAGGAATGCCAGAGGGGAGGGGATTCATTAAGAATGTGATTTAATCAGTGATTAAAAACTTCAGTATTTAAATTAATGGCACTTCATCAATCCCCTCAGGGAGTGTTGATATCAACACTCCTCCCTCAGCGACCGACCACAAACAACCAGGAACCTACTGCGTTGCTACATTGATGAAGAATTAGTCGCTTATTAATGCTTTTCAATCCGTGATGCCGGTAACACGTTACTCTCAGTAACGAGTAATCTAACATGTAACTATTTCCAAACTAGTAATCACATTAAAGTTACTTCTCCACGTCACTGTGTGTCACTGTCGTAGCGTCATTAAATAAACGTCATTTACTTTTTATTTTAATTAAGTCACAGAATAAGCAATCTTGAAGAAGAAAATGAAAATGCCGTTTGGATGATTGATTGTTAATTTTATTTATGAGTCCAAAATGCAGTTTAATCTTAAAATGAAAAGGTATTTCTTTTCATTAAAGGTGTTTAAAAGAAGTTTAATTATTTAACACATAAGCTCAGTTTCCCTCACACAGTCTGATCAGTGGGTTCTTACCTTATAAAATCACCCGCCATTATTTGTCTGTCAGTCTGTAAACAAGATGTCTCAAACACTAATGAACTCATAATGTCATGGAAATTGGTCCAAAGGTGCATTTTGAGGAAGAACAAATTTAGCCTGTCACTTTAAATGACAAGTGCATTGTGGGAAATTGAGTCATAGCATGGTGTTGTTTTGGGAAGTGTTGTTTGTTGTTGTCCTTCGCCGCTCCGGTGCTTTACTGCAGGTGTGTGTGTGAAATGACCAGTGTTAATCCAGTTTGTCATAAAAGAGGAATAAACAGCCACAATTCTACACCTCCACCATCTTCCTCCCTTCCTCCATCAACTCCACAAACCTCCACCATCTTCCTCCCTTCCTCCATCAACTCCACAAACCTCCACCATCTTCCTCCCTTCCTCCATCAACTCCACAAACCTCCACCATCTTCCTCCCTTCCTCCATCAACTCCACAAACCTCCACCATCTTCCTCCCTTCCTCCATCAACTCCACAAACCTCCACCATCTTCCTCCCTTCCTCCATCAACTCCACAAACCTCCACCATCTTCCTCCCTTCCTCCATCAACTCCACAAACCTCCACCATCTTCCTCCCTTCCTCCATCAACTCCACAAACCTCCACCATCTTCCTCCTTTCCTCCATCAACTCCACAAACCTCCCCCATCTTCCTCCCTTCCTCCATCAACTCCACAAACCTCCACCATCTTCCTCCCTTCCTCCATCAACTCCACAAACCTCCACCATCTTCCTCCCTTCCTCCATCAACTCCACAAACCTCCACCATCTTCCTCCCTTCCTCCATCAACTCCACAAACCTCCACCATCTTCCTCCCTTCCTCCATCAACTCCACAAACCTCCACCATCTTCCTCCCTTCCTCCATCAACTCCACAAACCTCCACCATCTTCCTCCCTCCATGAACGCCACAAACCTCCACCATCTTCCTCCCTCTATCAACTCCACAAACCTCCACCATCTTCCTCCCTCCATCAACTCCACAAACCTCCACCATCTTCCTCCCTCCATGAACGCCACAAACCTCCACCATCTTCCTTCCTCCATCAACTCCACAAACCTCCACCATCTTCCTTCCTCCATCAACTCCACAAACCTCCACCATCTTCCTCCCTCCATCAACTCCACAAACCTCCACCATCTTCCTTCTTCCCTCCATCAACTCCACAAACCTCCACCTCCCTCCCTCTATCAACTCAACAAACCTCCACCATCTTCCTCCCTCCATCAACTCCACAAACCTCCACCATCTTCCTTCTTCCCTCCATCAACTCCACAAACCTCCACCATCTTCTTCCCTCCATCAACTCCACAAACCTCCACCATCTTCCTGCCTCCATCAACTCCACAAACCTCCACCATCTTCCTTCTTCCCTCCATCAACTCCACAAACCTCCACCATCTTCCTCCCTCCATCAACTCAACAAACCTCCACCATCTTCCTCCCTCCATCAACTCCACAAACCTCCACCATCTTCCTTCTTCCCTCCATCAACTCCACAAACCTCCACCATCTTCCTTCTTCCCTCCATCAACTCCACAAACCTCCACCATCTTCCTCCCTCCATCAACTCCACAAACCTCCACCATCTTCCTTCTTCCCTCCATCAACTCCACAAACCTCCACCTCCCTCCCTCTATCAACTCAACAAACCTCCACCATCTTCTTCCCTCCATCAACTCCACAAACCTCCACCATCTTCCTCCCTCCATCAACTCCACAAACCTCCACCATCTTCCTTCCTCCGTCAACTCCACAAACCTCCACCATCTTCCTCCCTCCATCAACTCCACAAACCTCCACCATCTTCCTTCCTCAGTCAACTCCACAAACCTCCACCATCTTCCTCCCTCCATCAACTCCACAAACCTCCACCATCTTCCTTCCTCCATCAACTCCACAAACCTCCACCATCTTCCTCCCTCCATCAACTCCACAAACCTCCACCATCTTCCTTCCTCCATCAACTCCACAAACCTCCACCATCTTCCTCCCTCCATCAATTCCACAAACCTCCACCATCTTCCTCCCTCCGTCAACTCCACAAACCTCCACCATCTTCCTTCCTCCATCAACTCCACAAACCTCCATCATCTTCCTCCCTTCCTCCATCAACTCCACAAACCTCCACCATCTTCCTTCCTCCATCAACTCCACAAACCTCCACCATCTTCCTTCCTTCATCAACTCCACAAACCTCCACCATCTTCCTTCCTTCATCAACTCCACAAACCTCCACCATCTTCCTTCCTCCATCAACTCCACAAACCTCCACCATCTTCCTCCCTCCGTCAACTCCACAAACCTCCACCATCTTCCTTCCTTCATCAACTCCACAAACCTCCACCATCTTCCTTCCTCCATCAACTCCACAAACCTCCACCATCTTCCTCCCTCCATCAACTCCACAAACCTCCACCATCTTCCTTCCTTCATCAACTCCACAAACCTCCACCATCTTCCTTCCTCCATCAACTCCACAAACCTCCACCATCTTCCTTCCTCCGTCAACTCCACAAACCTCCACCATCTTCCTTCCTCCATCAACTCCACAAACCTCCACCATCTTCCTTCCTCCATCAACTCCACAAACCTCCACCATCTTCCTTCCTCCATCAACTCCACAAACCTCCACCATCTTCCTTCCTCCATCAACTCCACAAACCTCCACCATCTTCCTTCTTCCCTCCATCAACTCCACAAACCTCCACCATCTTCCTTCCTCCATCAACTCCACAAACCTCCACCATCAGAAGTCTCTGTCTGCTCTAGTGTTTGATTCAGAATCAGATGAGAAAGCAGATGAGTTGTGATACATTTATTGTGTTTTAACAGGAAGAATCCAGTCTCCTGCCGTTACTGTGGTGAGAAGAGGATGAAGTTTTATCAAATGTTTTCAATTGTGCATAAATAGTTTTTTCTCCCTGAGACTGGCAGTAGCGTTTCGTCCTTCCTTTAGTTCTGGACACTGGCTATTTTGAGAACTACAACGATGCTTCACTTCACACACACCACCAATTCCACCTGGTTTTTGTTACTGCCTCTTTGGCTTTTCCCCGACTGGAGCTGGGTTGTAACATGCAAACAGCCTTTCCTCATCGGACCATGAATAATTCCCAATCAGAAAACGTCAGATGAGCACAGCTCTTGTCTATATGAATTCCCAACGAGGATGGAAACAGAGTTTCAGTTAAACTCTAAACTGATCTACGTAATGCTGATACAGAGTCAGTGGGTGACTTTAAAGAAGAATACTAAAACAGTGTCAAGATAACAAATATCAGCATTTGATTAGAAAGGCTTTAAAGCTGCTTCACACACTGCGGGTGCCTTCAGCCATCAATAAGGTTAGAAGCTGCACAGCACTTTCACTTAGACGCTGCTCTTCTCTCGGCTCTCTCTTGCTCAAACACAGCGAAACCACTTCCGGGGAAGTAGAGTGCAGTTTGGAACCAGAATCCTCTGCTCATATTCTGTTCAACAAACCTCTATCTAATTATCTGCTGCATCCTTCCTCCCTCACCGTTCCTCTTCTTCTGCTCTCCTCTCCACGCTACATTCATTTCCTCTTCCTCTGGCCCGTCCGCCATTTCCTATTATCCCCCGTCTTCCTTTCACTTGCTAATGGAAGTGCAGCAGAGAGCATCCACTTCCTGCTTCAGTGAGACGAAGTGAGCCAGACTCCACCTTCACTCCTCCACCCTCGTCTCTCCACTTCAGGAAGGACGGGGACGACAAACATCAGGGTCAAGATAAATAAATAAACACCCAAACAGAGGACTGAAAACCTGCGTGTGTGTGTGTGTGTGTGTGTGTGTGTGTGTGTGTGTGTGTGTGTGTGTGTGTGTGTGTGTGTGTGTGTGTGTGTGTGTGTGTGTGTGTGTGAGTGTGTACAACAGTCTTTACCTAGTGTAAATATGAATGTAAATATGATCACCTGGGGCAGTGGTGGCACTGAGCTTGATCAAGTATGGAATTATATTTGGGCCAGAATCCGAATCACATAAAAAAATAAATAAAATAAGACTTAAAATAATAAAATAAAATCCTATTTCCTAACGGTTTTCTAACATTCATGAGTTTCAATAGCCTGCGGCTACACAAGTGAAGAAAGTTTTCCATCTCCCTCAGTTGCTCCACTCTTTAGCGAGTGTGTGCTCCTTCAGGCCATTCAGACGTTTTCCCTTCATGACATCATGCAGGGCTAAGCCACTCCCTCTGGTAGTGGATAGTCACTTCCACCCTCCCACATGGGCGCCATTTTTTCTCCTCGCAAACACTAGCGGAAAAGAGACAATGAGCACACGTGGACAGACATTAGCATTTAAAGGTACAGACACATATACAGCCTGTTCTCAGTGGAGCTCACTAGAGGGGCTTTTAGACTGAAATGTAGGGCCACGGCTGAATTTGGGGAAATACGCATTGAATTCACAATTGCCCAGACCAAAGTTCCCCTTTGGCAAATAAAACTAAATAAAAGAAAACTAGTATGGCACAAATTAAATAATAGTAAGTGGAAATAGTAATTTCCACTGGGAGAATAATAAAGTATACTTTATTTCTAAATTGATGATTCTGGTTCTTGTTGTTTGAGTTGGATTAAAGTGGACAAATAAATACAAATCTCTCGCTTATCTCTCTGTTCTCAGATAAATACAAGGGAGTGCACTTGTAAGGCTGACTGAATCGATATTACCACTGATTAGATGTTTGCACACAGGACATCAACAGATTAATGTGATTATCAGGAGGAGATCAGCCACACATCACAACTATAAACAGTACTAATTCAAATAGAGAAACTGGGATGGAGAGGAAAGATACTGCTGTTTGATAGCTTCCCCATGAGAGGGAAAACCTTCCCATGGCAGTGTCTGTGTGGAGGAAGTGAGCAGAAGGCTGGTCCAAACTCTGATCTCACAGGCATTTCAACACAGATCAAACAGGGAGAAGCCCAGCCATGTTGTCTGTTGGTGCATGATGGGAAACACTGCAGGTGAATTGAGCTGACGGAACATTTAACTTCAAGTGGAGGTTAATTATTAGCTTTTATATCCCAGCACCCACCGTCACCACTGTTGTGATTTATGTGACTATTTAATAAATGTCCATTGTAATCTTTATGTCTCTATTTTCAGGAATTTCAATATGGTACTTGTCCCTTCTGTTATAATTCATATAATTCTTTCAAGCTCCATCAGACTATTAAATTCCATAAAGTCACACTAAACAGATCTAGTTTGGGATTTTCTGCCGTCTTTCTTAAGCAGCGTTTACACACAACAATGACGAGTCAGGAATGGCAGGAATCTCAATTCTGACCGCTGCTAATGCGCCATGTTGCTTCAGCAGAATGCTGTCCACCATTGTGCATCGTCACTTTCTCTCCCCAGTCAGTCAGGAATGTGATGAATCGGGAGGGTTTGGTATAAACAGTGGTGGATTTTGTTATGAGCAATGTGGGCAATCTGTGAAGTAGGGGGATATATATATATACACAGTATATAGCTCCACAGACAACCCAGTCATCCAGAATATCAGGAATGTCGCACAGTGATACACCCATTTAAGAACTATATTCAGTTGCATTACGTCACATAAAGAATTTCAGGACATAGGGGAAAATGATATTTGTAGCTCATCGTACCTTTAAAGCAGGGTATTAAACTGGCCTACCTTAGGGATTTCCTGTGTCTAATCCAGTGGTGTCAATCATAAGGCCTGTGGGCCAAACGTCCCCAACACATTAAATGGATTTTGTTCTTTTTTTTCTTTTGTTTTATATTATTTCATTTCCATTACATTTCCCTGAAACTAATAAATCAAAAATACATTTGTTGAAGTTATTTCTTCATGCTTTATGATGCTGTTTTATTTAAAAAAATTTTAGCTGTGTTATTAAGCTATATAAATATACCACATATATGGTTATCCATAAGATATGAATTAATTTGATTCATGTGTTGCTGCTTTAAAAGCTGAATCAGTGATCATGGAGGAGAACAGGCTGAACAGGCTGAACGTCCTGTTTGATGGAGGCCGGCTTGGTTTCCTCAGGTCGGCACGGTGCTGCGTGACATTTCTCCGTCAGGAAAATATCAATGTGATGGGGTCAAACTGAGCTGTGGAGCCTGCGACATGAAAGAGGTGAGGGGGCCGCCGCAGGGGGACAGGAGGGTTTGAAGCTCAGGGCCTTCTGATTTAACCGTCGTCCCATCAGAGCGCACAACAAAACCGTGAAGTGAAGGTGAGGCGATCACCTGGTGTTCAGCAGAGTTTCCTCCACACAACACTTTAAGTATTTATTAGAAAAACTAAAGTCAAGAAAGGAAGAATCTATTTTCAGTATCAAGTGTCCAGGGTACAACCTTCCTTTCTACAGTATTTATTAGCTTGTGTTGCTCCTCCTGCTTTCACTGTGTGCTTTTACTGTAGTGAAGTTCTTCCTCCACTCATCTAGCAGTTCATTATTTCTATGTTGGATATGTACAGCGAGTCCGTTGTTTGTGAATACCTGGAACAGTTTGACATGTGGGCTTCTCTGACGAGAGGACGTGATATTTGTGGGTGATTTGGGACGACAAATACCAATATGGGAAAAGTAAAGTTGATCCAGTGAAAAGGATGAGAGTGTGTGAGACAGAACGTGAAAGGTTTTAAAGTATTTCACACTCTATATATCATATTTCTCCTTTGACATTTACAAATAAATCTTCCTTGACATGGACGTGCTTATTCGTCTGGTTCAGAGCTGCTATGAGCAGCCCAGCCTGTAGGGGGCAGTGTAACGAGAAGCACAAAGCCATGACAGCCAATCAGAATCCCGGAACAGAAAAAACACCACATGATGTGAACCTCCGCCTTCCCCCAAAAACACACAGAGTTTTTCTAAGGCCACGTTAACACGTACCTGCATTTACACATAAACGCAGCTACGAGTCTCCACAAACGATGATTCATGAAAACTCCGGCCGCGGGACATTGTACAGGATCTGGAGCTCTTCACGCTGAACTACCAGCACCATTTCATATTCAACATGTTTGCTACAAAATCTCTACTTTTCTAATTAGAATAAACTCCTAGAATTTTTTTTGCAGTCACTTTCAATGCTGAGTCCATTGTAAACTGCAGTCTTCTGCACTGTAAGAGGTTTTTTTTAAAAGATTTTCATTAGTATTTCATTTTATTTAGGAGACGCTTTTTTTATCAAGAGGGTTTAAAAAACAGTTTGTTTTTATTTCCACTTCTTCATTGGGAAAACAGAACATGTGAATTGAAATAAAAATAAATTAATCGGGAAAAAACAAAAAAAAACCTGTGAGGTTTGGTCAGTGAGGCTCAGAGAAAGCAGAGATCTGATTCTCTGTCACGTACCAGCCAAACCTGTTCTTTGTCTGTCTGCACACGTACATGAAGAGTCTCCCTGTGACACTGACTTAATAAACCGTTGTCAGCTGACCACACAGATCTTCACGAGGATGTGAAACGGCTGAAACGCTGTGACAAATTCCAGGTCACCACTCACAGGAGCTCCATGCGTGGTGACGAGGGATACCAGGCACTGAGTCGGGGAACTCAGGAAAGACGACGACTTCAGGCAGGTGACGTGCAACGCAAGCTGTCAGGGAACGTTACATAACTTTTCCATGACGGGAATAACGAGGCCACAGGCGCACTTACCAGGATCCGACTTAGAGAAGGTGTCCATGTCCAAAAGGTTCCTACAACGAAAGAAAAGACACTCACTTGTGGGGAGATTCTTATACACACACACACACACACACACACACACACACACACACACACACACACACACACACACACACACACACACACACACACACACACACACACACACACACAGATCATGGGGTGTATAAGTGGTGGAAGAGCACAGCACACTGGTCCAGATCTCCATCTGTGCCATCAAGACTAAAGAGATGGTGGTGGACTTCAGGAGGTCGAGGCCAAGACCTGGAGCCAGTCATCATCATCCTCATCATCATCATCATCATCATCATCATCATCATCATCATCATCATCATCATCATCATCGTCCAGGGTGACTGTGTGGACCTATAAATACCTGAGTACAGCGTGATGACAGACTGGACAGACGCTCTCTGCAGGAAGGCACAGAGCCGTCCTTCCTCACTGAGCTGCCTGTGTCTGAACGACGGGCGCTGGACAACCCACTGCCTCCACTGTCCAGCCCCGTCGCTCAGGGACAGGGCCCTGTGACTGTCCTGCTCCGCTGACACGCAGAGGAAATCCTTCCTACATCAAAACATCTGGCTTTTTTTCTCTCCACCAAGGAAGGAAAGGAAAGTCTGAGGTGACGAAACTCAGACAGGAAGTGTCAAACAGTCACAGACCAGCATGCACCTTCAATTAAGCTTTTAACGGAGTTTTATTTCATTTGGCTAATCCCTTTGTTTTATATTGGTTGTCATGGGGCGGCATGAGGTTGCAGGTTTGATTCCCATCTATACCTACCCACATGCCAAAGTGTCCTTGGGCAAGACACTGAACCCCAAACTACCTGGGTGAATGCAGTGACAGTGAATAGCTGGTGGTGGTGGTCAGAGGGGCTGATGGTGCTAAAATGGCCGCCTCCCTCCGTCAGTCTGCTCCAGAGCAGATGTGGCTACAGACGTAGTTTATCACCATCCAGTATGGAGGGAACCAGTAATGCAATGTAAAATGTCTTGGAGTGTCCAGAGAAGCGCTGGAGAAAACCAATGCATTATTATATGTTTGTTGTGCTGCTGGAAATGTGAGCTGTGACTCTATCGATCTATGTTTTTGTTGTAGTGCTTGATGGTTTTTGCGACTGCACTTTGGGACACGTTCAAATTTTTTTGAATTTTCCAGACTGACTGACCTCCAGTTCTTAAAGTAATGGTGGACCGTCGCTTCTCTCGATATGGACGATTGGTTTTTGGCAGAATATGAAATGTAACGGTTGTCAAATAGGGCTGTCAGCTGTGTAGCGTCCTGCACAACACAACTGATGGTCCTGACCCCATTAGGAAGACAAGGAAATCCACAAATGAACCCTGACAAGGCTCAGCTGTGGAGAGAAACCCGTTTCAGGAGACGACCTCATGAAGCTCAATGATAAAGGGCCGAAGGATTTACGCTGTCAACAAAGCAAAGGGTGGCTACTGTGAGGAATCTAAAATATAAAACACGTATAAAACTCTTACCAGTTTGTCTCTTCCTGTTTTATTTTGATACTGACCTGTCTTGTCTCTGTGACTTCCTGTCTTCTCTCCTCAGTGTTTGTCGTCTATGTCTTTCTGTTCCCCAACGTGTTTCAACTCCTTCCCTCATTTTAGAACTTTTGCTTGTGTTTCCTATGTGTTTTAGATTTCTCGTGTTTTTGGACTCTCTCTTGGATTACCCTCGTAATCCAAGTCCTCGGACTTTGGATAAACTCATTGAAAACTTCATGAGCCAGACTCTGCCATAGGTGGAACTGAAGCTCATCCTTATTCCTCACGAAAAGCACAGACAGACCAAAAATACCAAAGTCCATGAAAACACAGACAATACAAAGACACTATCCAGACTGGAACACAGAAGCACAGGATCACTGGCCAGAACAGAGTATATCATATAAACTAAAGCCACCAGGTGAAGACAGTCATGAAGATATGAACATGTTGAACGTGAACATGTGTGGAAGCACATTGTACCGCTTCTTACACTTCATCCTCTTCTTCACAGCTCTAAGTTCTAAAGAGGTCCACATCTCAACCTTACTAAGACAGACCTGAGTGTCCAGGCTCCTGAATCTCGCTCACCAGCCACATGTTCAGCTGCTCCATAACACTAAAACCTACTCAGCCAACCTAATGTATTCAGAGGTGCAGACATCAGTGAGCAACAGGGATGGGGAGTTGATGGGATTGAGCTGATTTTCAGTATTGCGCCAGACGCTACAGTCTGTGTGAAAACTGGACCTTTTGGATATCTCCATTAGGT
>NC_137653.1:27465507-27503007 GCF_963422515.1 Blennius ocellaris | reverse complement strand
ATTAAATGACATAATTGTGTCACCAGTTCATTAAACTACCTGCAATGTGTTTTGTAGAAGCGGTTAGTGCAGCGGCTATTTAGACTTTCTGTCAAAGTGCAGAATGAAACTAAATCTATTCATTGATTTTGGTTTTTACTTTTTTCTTGAAACGCATAAAGGCTTTTTTTCCCCCGTCTGGATTAAATTTTTTCTTTAGTGGCCTTAACAGTAAAAGCTGCAGCTCCTCTTCATCGCTCTCAAACAGCTGGAACCGGACCACTTTAACAAATATGGAAAGTTTCACCTCGTCTTCATGTGAGCTTGTCACAGTCTGCCTCTGTTCTAGAGCTGCTGCCTCTCCTCTCTACAACCTGGTCAACCAGCACATACCTGTTACCATGGAAACGTGAAAACAAGGCCTTCATTTCATACTCGTTTGCCTATTGCTTTACTTTTCACTTGTTCACACAAGAAGATACACATTTCTGAACCAACTTATTTAATTACTTGGTTACTTATTCATTCATGTTGATTTTTTCAAGGATTTACACCATGAACACATTTACTCATTTGTGATGTGTTTTTATCTTAGAGAGATTTTCACTGCAACATTCATTACTGGGAATCTAAAACCTGAAACTATGCTTAACTCATGTTTTTTTTAAACAAAAAAAAAAGTGTGTGTGTGTATATATATATATATATATATATAACAAGCCATGGACTCAGTGATGGGACTTATGAACAGAATGTATTTTTGCAGCTCAGACTTTTCCAGATTGTTTCCAGAGCTGATGGACTCATTCAGAAATATCATTGAGGAAACACACTGAAGTGATTTTATGAACCGAGACAGGAGATTTTGAACAAAGCTGGAAAAAAAACCATCTCTCCATTGTTCAGTTCCATAGCGTTCACATGTGTTCTATTTTTTATTGGTGAAGTTTAGACGTTTCACTTGAATAAATTAACTATATCTGTGAGAAAGCTGATGAATTTTAAATCAAAGGCCTGCAGAATTGTGAGAGACTGTTCTAGAAACTTGTTGGCGAGGAGTTATGTGCACTTAAATGTCTGCTATGAGTCCATTTTTTATTTTTTAAACATTTGATTAGCCTTTGGATTTAAATAGTCCAAATTTACAGCCAATTCACATCTTTGTAGCAGTGGAAAATAAAGCAGTAATTCCAAAAGCCTATATAGCGTGGTCCTAAGACAGAACCCTGTGGAACTAAACTCCATGTGGAACTGGAGCATGAGCAGACGAGTCACTGTCAACATGAAGTGGATGAATATGATGGAACCAGTTCAGTGCTGAACCTTCAAAACCGATAAAGAGTTCTGGACCCCAGCCAGATGTTCTGATCACCAGTATCGAGAGCAGCACTGAGATCCAACAGAACCACCAACACCATTAGAAACTTTGACCAGAGCTGACATGGTATTTTATTTTTGGAGTATCAGGAGTCTCGACCTTGTTTCCTGTATTCTGGGATCATTACTGCACCACTGCTGTGATTCAAACCACGACATGGTGATAAACTACGACGACAATGAGTGCAGCATCCTACAGAACACCTGGTTTGACTTTGGGCGTCGAGGACTCGATGCTGGTCCCGGCTGAATTGTGAATCTCTGGGGTCCAAAGTGGATTTTATGCAGAAAACCAAACGAGCGCCGTGCAGCGACGGCTCTTCACCGAATTGTCATTTCCTGGACTGAAGGCGTTTCATCTGCGAGGGTCGGCCGTCACACGGCGTGAATAGTTAATACATCTCGGCACAGATGACCATGAATAAATCAGAGGTGTGTGTGTGTACAGATGCAGTGAAGAGAATCCAGGAAAGAAATGCAGGAAAGAAACATCAATTTGTTCTTCTTTATTGACAATTAATACTTTGCAGTGCAGTCAACCTTTCATTGTCATCCATCTCCTGCAAGTCACTTAATTAAAAGCAATTTATAACAAAGGCAAAAATAAAATAAAATGAACAGACTCGGACGCGTGTGATGCAGCGTTCCAATAAAATATTCTGATATTCATCCGACAGTAAAACCTCATTTCCCATGGTGTGAACCAAGAATCAATGGAAACTGGCGGACTGCTCTGCGTGGAGGACGATTCCTGCAGGTTCCCTCTAAAACGACACAACTGGAGCAAATCTTTACAATTAAATCCTTTTTCTTAAAAATCACGTAAAGAAAAAGAGTTAAAATCCAGCTGTTAAAAGCCTCAGACGGACTTTTCCCCATTCTAAATGTTTCTTTGGAGCCGAAGTGACAGGACGCATCAAAACTAAATCCTTCCTGTGACAACGAACGAAAAGAAACGACCAAACGTGGCTCGTCACTGGAGGACGGAGCTCACTACATTTATTTGGGGGGGGGGTAGACTTTTGAAATGGAAGGAGTGGCGTTTCCGTTAAAAGCCCAATACGTACCATTAACTGGGTGGAGGACGTGTGGCGGTCCTGTGGTGTCCAGCCTGTCCTGAGGAAGACTTCAGTCCTCTCTGGTTAGAATGAGATCAGACTGGACCACAGTCCTTTACACCACCTAGTGGTGCAAAGTGGCACTGCGGGTGCGTTGGCGCAATATTCAACGTGAGACCACAACGTTTTTTTCTACTTCTCATGAATATAATGGGTGGATTTGGAAAACTTTTGATGGAGATAGTCTATTTCTGAAGAAGAGAACGTGGTTCCACAAGGAATTAGTCAAGGTAGACAAAAAAAAAAAATGAACGATGCTTCGTAAGGAAGCGGTGAGGCCGAATGAAAAAGAAAAAGTGAAAGTGATCGACACACACGGACCGTCCTGGTGGAGAGGGACGTAAAAAAAAAAACAACCGCTTCACCTTCAGCACGGATTCAACACAACATGCTCACAAGGAAACTCTGCCTTCATTCCAACGAGGGTTTGGGCGTCAAACCTTCAATCACTTCAAATCCCTACAACGCCTTTCCAGCTACAGTTCTACTACAAGGCAGAAACGAGAACGCCGTCACGGCTCAACGCCTCCATGTTGCAGAGCAAAGGTCCACTTCCACCAGGAACCCACTACTGAACCCAGGAGAGAAGCCCAGTGTGGACGAGGCACCGACCGGAGCCAGCGTGACTGGACGTCTTAAAAACAAAACAAAAAAACAAAAAAGGCACAGCAAAGGTCCTGAGGTACAGCAGCCGTTTGGCAACACCGACAAGCCAGTTTCACACCAGACAAATGTGAAGTGTCCTGAGAGGAGCAACCCTGTAAACACCTGACCCAGTGTGACCCGGCACAAGGCACGCCCTACTGCAGCTCTGGTCCCCGGGGGGGGACGTCAGGGGGACGTCCAGCATGAAGGACGCCTGCTTCAGGGTGGACAGACACACAGGGCGACACCTGGACGGGTGCGAGGCTTTCCAGAGGTTAGCAGGTCAAACTGGAAGAGGCTCAGCTGGGAAGAACATCTACTTGTTCTGTACAAAACAAACCAACACTCTAGAACCTGAAGCCTCTGACCTGAGGCTCATGAGCAGGTTTCCCCCTGTGCAGATCTGGAGACCTTAGATTTCAATCAGGAAAAACAATACAGATGTTTGACCACTGTAAATGATGGTAGCCACGACGACTATTCGACAACACTTTCTACAGGGATGATCTGAGGCGACAGTCTGCAAAACCAAGTAGCAAATAGGAGAAACGCCAACTGGACGTGTCCCACCAGCTTCAGGAGGCGACCAGAGCCAGCGCTTCACCTTCACATCTACTTTGAGCTGGGGTTTTTCTCGGTGGGTCTGAAGTACGACTGCTGGGGCCGCGGCTCCACGGGGCCTCGGCAGGAAGTCCCAGAGCAAAGACTGAAAGCTGTCAAACAAACCACTGAAGCTCCGCCGACTTGCTCACATCAAAATAAAAGCAGATGTAATAGAAATCAATTCCTGGACGTGATGGAAGGAAGAGCAGACGATGTGAAGGCAGGCGGACACTTTTCTCAACATCCCTTTTTTGATACGGAGGCTGAAACGTTTCCTCTGTGAACCCCACAAAAAAAAAAAAAAAAACAACTAAATGTCCAGAGGAAAGAATTTAAAAACAAAACAACTAACTAAAATAAGTGGTCATCCCTGAAGTGAGCAGAGATGTTTGGCACTTGACTGTTGGAAGTCCAGGTGTGAGACTGAACAGACAGGGTCCAAATTCACATTGGGAGGGTTTAGATGATGGCGTTGGTTCCCCGCAGGCCCACGCCGCGGGCAAACTGCTCCAGCAGGCCCGAGATGGCCCCCGAGGGGCTGGGGGCCGACGACTTGAGGCCCACCGTGGAGCTGTAGGCCGCCAGGAAGACCTCCCGCACCGCCTCCAGACGGGCCTGGCGCTCCGAGGGGAAGGGACACCTGCAGGGGAGGAAGCACGAGGCACAGGAGAAGGTCAGGGAGGGAACCTCGCTCTCCAACAACACACAGATCACAGGAGGGGAAAACAAACAAACAAAAGCAGCCTGATGCTGGAGGGAGCTCAACCTCAGATTAGTGATCATGTCAGAAGAGTTTCACTCTCTACTCTGACTCCTTCAGGTTTGAATGAGGCAGTAAAAGGTAGTTCTGCTCTCAGCTCCTCCTCCACAGCAGGACTGGATCAACACACCGCTCTGCACTAATGCAGGCACATCAAGCAGAAATTAAAATGCGCCCCCTGCAGGGAGCTGCTGCAGGTTGAGGCCACCGGTGCTCAACACGTCTCCGACATGATCCAAACATCTTCACAGCCCTCAACAATGTCCTGCTCTCTGAAGGTTTGGCGTCACGTGACAGACTGAGGCTTCAACCACCACCGACAACCTTCCAGCAGCTCAAACCGTAACCAGCCTCCCCGAGGTCAATCACCACCTGACCTACTGGCTTTTAAATAAACAGTGTGACAGATCAGACCAACTGAACCTCCTCCCACTCAATCAATCCCATGATGCCTTGTGACGTGATCAAGACATTTAGCAGGAAGTACGTAGTGGTTACGTTTGTTCTGTTTTAGAGTGAAGTGGAGAAACTTTCTCCTCGTTCAGAGTCTGATCAGGAAGAGTTTAGAGTTTCTCCTGCAGGTCAGGTTTGACAGCAGCATCACATGGTGACGTTAGCTAACAGAGGAGCTCAGTGGGGGGGGGGGGGGGTGGACAGGAAGCAGTCCTCTGCTTCACCAGAACATGTTTCAGTGTCAGGACCGGTGGGATCGTCTGGGCCGAGGCGAGCTGCAACAATACGTTTGGCTGAAACAACAACCTCTTCACTCTCAAAGCTGTGGCCTGAAGCTCCAACTCCCCGGAGTGACGGCATGAGAACCAGGAAGAGCAGCTCCGTCCTCATGCAAGTCCCGACGCTCAAGTCACGCTTGTGCTGGGGTCACTTTTTTTATTGCGTGATCGTTAGATGGTAAACGTGGCCTCCGTCATACGGCGAGGAGTCACACCGTTGACGGATTGCTAAACATGGATGCAAGGCAGTCTGCACCACGGTTGCCAGGTGTGACTGCTCATTTCCAGCCAAACCAAAGTAGAACCCAGACTCAAAAACCAGCCCAAGTCTCAGCCCGTGTTAAAAACCCAATACATCACATGTGTTATAAAGAACACCGTGAACGCAACGCCGGTCAGCGTGGGGATCCTTTTTCTATGGTTGTTAAATACAAAGAGTCAAAATGACGAGGGAAAGGAGGAGAATGAGGAAAAGCAGGGCACAGCTTTTATTCTGGCGGAGCCGTTTCCTCGGCGTTCATCCGTGACGTCAGTCACAAGTGGATGACGAAGCCGCCGCAGCAGAAACAATGAACTGGTTCCACACGTGGTGGAGGTCTGGGTCTGCTGAGAGAAACATCTGGACTGCAGCTTCACACGGCCACAGAACAGCTGGGGTTTTAGTCAGTGATAAAATGTGAACTGGTCTTTTCCCTGAGTGAGTGAAGTCCTCATGTGCAGCAGCTGCACTTTCAGAATCAAAGCTCCAAGCATCTTATTCTGAAACCATTTTCAGTTGTGATATAAAACCATCTCAACCTTGCGTGTTCTTCTGCAGGCCTCAGTCTTTCAGCATGCGTCAGTACGGTCATGCTCACAAGCTGAAATACTCTGGAAGGATTTGGGATTTGGTTCTGGGGGCCATTTTTCACAAAATGACTGATAAAGAACTTTTCCTCCAGGGAGACGTGGCGAGGACATACATGTTGAGTTTTCCTCAGTAAAAGTGCCTTGAGATAATGGTTAGGCTTTACAAATAAAATTATTTTTTTAAAGTATACCACGTCTTCTAATAATGATGAACTGCATTAGTGGAGTATTTATGTTCTTAACCACTGACGACACTAATTCAGGTCCTTTGTCCAAGTCTTCTCACTTAACAGATCCAGAGTTTCAACAAAGAGCAACATCAGGTTTGCTTTTAGTTTCTAATCATTTCCTCTAATCTGAAAGACGCCGCCAAACAATATCCTCTTTTCTCCCCGTCGGTTAATCCTGTAAGCAGCTCTGCCACCTGATGAGCCCCAGTAATGGTTTGTCGACACCATGCTCCTCAGGAGAAAACATTTGAGAACAGGCCGTCTGCAGTGATGCATTGCAGCAGCTTGGTCAAACAAAAAGTGCATTAATGAAACGTTTTCAACAAGAAATGCAAGAGTAAATAAGTGCATGTGAAATTAAGTGTTGGTGAAGCTGCAGCACCTCTTCAGCAGGTACATGTTCATGCTGATGCCGTTTGGCCAAGGGAAGGTCAGCGAGCTTCACCGGCTATGTGTGGTGCAATAAAAGGAAGCATTTGTAAAGTGGAGGTCATGTTCTGAGCTGAAATCAAACTTGTGCAATGCATCACGCTCCAGAGGTCAGGCTGAGGCGTCACTGTGCCACTTACATCCGTCCACTGGGTCCCTCATCCTGAAAGCTGAAGGGCAGGGGGGAGTCGTAGGCAGCGGCCACAGCGGAGGAAGCGGCGGAGGAGGCGGAGGCCGCGGGTGGAGGGAAGTGGGCGTGGTCATGAATGCTGCCACAGCCGGACACTATCTGCCAGCTCCCGTACTCAGTGGAGAGGGAGGACCCTGAGCGAGCGAAGTCTGCCGCGGCCCTGAGAGACACAGGAACACAACACAGGGTGACGCCCCGGACCCTCCACCTCCGTCACACACACACTGCTACAAGTCAGCCACACTCCTTCAGACGAAGAGCTCCACCTCCTCCACTCCTGGCTGGGTTAGCACTTTGACTTTCTGCTGGGAGTGTGGCCTCAGGAGCTTCCAGATCCTTCCTCTACCTCCACTGGATTCACTTTAACTTGAGTGTAGACGACGGTCTGGGACTTTACTAAACCTTGGTGCCACAGCTGGACTTTCCTCACTTTCACTTGGGTTTATCCAATTTCTGATGTCTGACAGGAAACTATCTTCCTCAAGTCCCATTTAAAGCAGCAGGGGGTCAGTTCAGCTTCACAAGATATTTAGATCAATTATTTCCTGAGTTACAAAAGATTGTAATTTGCAATAGTGTAAAAAGTTTGTACTCAATATAAGGTTAAAGATTTTTTTTATGGTTAGCACAATATATATTTTATACAATTTATTCTCTCACACAGATCTGTGAAAGTGTTTGTTTCAGATCATGTTATTGTTTTGTAGAACAAGTGACTGACGCAGGTCAGTTCTGTTAGTCTGGATCTGCACCTGAAAATCTAGTGGCCGACTAGTGATACTGCTGCAACCTTCACCTCTGTGCCTGTAACAAATGTGGAAATGTACGTTATTGGGTTGTTCATGTTAGACCAGCGTGGTTTGTAGAGTGGACGGAAAATGATACATGGTTTAATTTTGTTTTTTTACACAAATGAAAAAGCTGAATATTGTGGAGTAACAAGTCTTCCTCTCTGATCCACTAAATAACATCCAGGTCAACCAAAAGTGTTCAGAAGAAATGTTGTGAATAAATAAATGTCTGTGAATCCAGCTGTTCTGTGAAGACTGAAGACCTTCAGAGGACATGGACCATGAGGACCGAAGACCTTCAGAGGACATGGATCATGAGGACCGAAGACCTTCAGAGGACATGGATCATGAGGACTGAAGACCTTCAGAGGACATGGACCATGAAGACCTTCAGAGGACATGGACCATGAGGACTGCAGACCACAGCAGACAGGAGGAGTTTAAAGTTCAGTTAGAAAATAAATGATGGCGCTCCAGGTGATCCATCATCCTGAAATGAAGAGACTTTGCTGCAACTGCAACCCAGAGAGACGTCCACCTACTGAAGACCAGAGAGACGTCCACCTACTGAAGACCAGAGAGACGTCCACCTACTGAAGACCAGAGAGACGTCCACCTACTGAAGACCAGAGAGACGTCCACCTACTGAAGACCAGAGAGAGGTCCACCTACTGAAGACCAGAGAGACGTCCACCTACTGAAGACCAGAGAGACGTCCACCTACTGAAGACCGGCAGAGAGAGTCTGGACCAGAGGTCCTGGACTCTGGAGGACTGCAGGTCCTCAATGTGTCCAGAGGACAACACTCAGTGTGGAGGACTGCAGGTCCTCAACGTGTCCAGAGGACAACACTCAGTGTGGAGGACTGCAGGTCCTCAATGTGTCCAGAGGACAACACTCAGTGTGGATTATACAAATCCAGTCTTTGTCGAAGAGCAAGAGGAAAGTCGTTGTTGAATCAAAGCCAGAAGAAATCCAGATTTCAGTTTGTCACAAGGAAACTCCGCAAACATGGAGGAAGAAGCTCTGGTCAATGGAATCTAAAGGTTTGGGGCTAAATTCTAAACACTGCATGTGGAGGACAACCAGCACTGAACCCCCCCCCCCCCCCCCCCACTGTGAAGCATGGTGGAGGCAGCATCATGCTGTGGGGCTGCTTTTCTTCAGGAGGGACGGGGACGCTGCTCACAGTTGACGGAGATAAAACAGGACGATCTTGGAAGAAAACCAGTTGTGACCGTAACACTGATTTTCGGCCGTCCCAGACCAGACAATCGTGAGAGAGAAAGGTGGCGCCGACCAAATCGGTGGTCCTACACTACCCTGTGAGACCGGCTCAAGGACGGCCGTTGTCTTGGTCATGAATCCAAAGACAACCAGCGATAAAATTCTGAATGTCAAACGTGGGACGATGGGAGCTGCTGCGACCAACAACCAATAGAAATGCAGCCTGAAGTGACGTACCGATCAGCAAGACACTGGCGCTAAACCCAAACATGCTTTGCAGCTACAGGAGCAAAACACCATAAATACCTAAATGATGTGGAATGTAAACTAAAGATTTTGGGGATTCCTCTCCAAACATTGTTCCAGACAGTTTTTTGGACAGCCCATGCTAAAGAGCTTCTATTCTTGCACAACCACAAGGACTCGTGGGCGTCGATTCAGCTCTTTACAGAATCAAACCTCGGCCGTCACGTGACAGGAAAGACTTCTACCACTGGACCAGCACAGAACAAACACTGCCACACGCTCTGCACAATGGATTATTGGAAACCAAGGGAATCCTTTGTAAAATCAGATGTTGGAAGCAGTGAGGAAGCCTCAGACTCAGAACTCTGACTGCAGCGAAACAATGATCTAGAAAGTATTGACTTGGCGGGAGGAGGACTTTTGAAAGTCACGTTTCAGTTTGACTGTTGGGAGAAAAGATTTTGAAAACCACGTGTCATTTCCCTTCCACTGTGTTCATTTATCACATAAAGAGGTTGTCATTGAAAAGTTCAAGGAGTTAAAATACTTTTGCAAGCCTGTGTGTGTGTGTGTGTGTGTGGTTTGAAACCTCTCTGGTAGATGTAGCCTCCTGTCAGGATGTGTGACATCTCTAAACAAGCTGAATATCAATGTGCTCAGTGATGCCAATCGTCCAGGAGCAATCTAGAATCACCTCTAGATATCCAATTTTGTGGTTGATTGTAAAATGATAAAGGCTTTCCATTTCTGGTTCTAATATTTCTGACAGACTAGGAGTTCTTCCACACAAAAAATCTAATAGTTTAGGAGGAGAACCTGGGAGGCCTCATGTCCTCGAACGACTTCAGACAGAAAAGGCACTTTTATTAATCATTTCATTCTAATGGATTTTTAGGTTATTTCTGCCCTGTTGACTGGAGAACAAATTATTTTAAATGTAACAGGCGATGTTGAATAACCTGAGAAATCGCTCAATATGCCTGTATTTTTTTTTTATCAAAAAAAGGCATTTTTAAATACAGTAGTCATTCTTATGTGCTTTTATAGAGAAACTAGAAAAGCCCAACATATCCACATGAGCAAGCAGCCTGTATCTCTATACAATTACATTTGCTGTCCTTACAGAGGAGGCTCACTTTGAATATACTGTATTATATGATATTAAAGGTTTTGAGTAAACTTCCAGGATGATCCAAGTAGTGTGAAACCAACTGTGCTCTTTATAGAACTGAAAGCATGAAGTCCTAGAAACCACTCCAGTGAGCTTCTCTCAACATAATTCATGACCGTTTCATCAGTGAGAACAATCACATGATCTCTGCTCCACTGTGTGTGTGTGTGTGTGTGTGTGTGTGTGTGTGTGTGTGTGTGTGTGTGTGTGTGTGTGTAATCCCAGAAGAGGCCATCCCGTCTCATCAGCTGCAGAGCTACAGCTGATTTAACTCTGCACATCTACCCCTCCATCCCCCTCTTCACATGTCTTTATGTCTCCCCCTCATCCCCCCTCTTCACATGTCCCCCCCCCTCCTCCAGTGTGTCCTCACCTCCTGCCGGGGACAGCCAGTGGACTGCTGCCGGAGCGCATGGCCATGTGCTCCGATTGGTTGGAGGAGGAGGAGCTGGAAGACTTGGTGTCGATGACGGGGTGGGGGAGGTGCTCTTCCAGAGGGTTCTGCTTGTTCCAGACGACCATCTGAGGAGAGGAGGCCGGGCCTTTCCTCCTACGAGACGAGAGCAAAGTCCATGATCACTTCAAGATCAGCATCAGCTGACCAGCCTCTGAAGGTCAGCTGCCAGTGACTGACCGGACCAGTGTGGCTCCACAACACTGACGTGTGATAAGTGACGTGCTCCGTCCACTCAAATGAAACAGACTTTGAAAACTTGTTTCCATCCATTTACGAGTGTCACACTTCTTTTTTTTTTTAAAGAATTATTCATACAGAAATATATTTACAAGTCCCGGATAAAGAGGAGGGCCATTAGTGCTCCATTGACTGCTGTGTGTGTGTGTGTGTGTGTGTTGCTGACCAGCTGGAGCCCAGGGGTAGGCTGGAGAACAGGTCCGTGGTGTCGTTGGAGAGGCTGGAGGCTCCGCCCACTTCCTCAGTGATGAGGGAGAAGTCACTGCTCAAACTGGTCACACTGCCACGGTCTCTGGAGTCTGACGACAAACACCAAGGTCAATAAACCTCTTCACATAGACGTCCATCCAACCATTAACTTCCTGTCTGCATTAGTCAGAAGGTCTTCTGGAGGTCAGGAACTGAAATGTCTGACACAGAATGGAGCTGAGCCCTTCAACCACACCTTAAATCCATCCTAAAACTGTGAAAAACATTTTTTACATCGCTCCTCCAGGTGGTTTCAGAAAGCATTTCTGTCAGATAACCATGGTTTGAATCACACTCCTGGATTCACTGAAACATTCACCACTGAAGCCTTTTAAGACACGTGAAAACCTGACATCTGCTCAGATCGGCTCACAGACGGTTGTTCTCTTCACATATGTGAAGGTTTATACATCTCTGAACTCACAACATATGTTGACAGACGTCTTTTTATCGGTACAAAGTCATGAAAAGAAGAAAAGAGGCTGAGCCGTGTGCAGCTCCAACGCTGGTCTGTAGCTGATCAGACCAGCTATTCCCCAGGATGTTTGTTCATAGTGACGGAGGCCAGGTGGATGGAGACTTACTGAGCTGGCAGAGGTCTTCCACAGTGAAGTCACCGTCCTTGAAGTGGGAGTTTGTCCGTCTAGAACAGAGAAATATCAATACAATCACACATCTGAAAACAGTGTGAGCAGCCAGAAACTCCCGGGAGAGAGGAGGGACTCACCTCCGTTTTTTAACCGCAGAAAACTTCTCTGAGACGATGTGCTTCAAAAAATTGAAGCAAAAAAAGAAAATCTGAAGTAGAAGAGAAGCATTTGGATTAGATTAGTACTTATTGATCAATAAGCAGACCCCTGTCTGCTCTACAGTGCAGTAAAAGCACACACACTAACCTTTCACTTAAAAAAAAAAAAAAAAAAAAAAAAAAGTCTTTGACATTCAGGACTTTCTAAATTCAGTGGGAAAATGTGGGCTGGCCATTCTTGTCATTAAAAACTGGATTTCTTTCCAGACTTTAATTTGTACCCTATTGGCCAGTTTGGCCCACTTCCAGGCCGGGTTTGGCCCGTGGACCTTCAGTTTGACACCCCGACTTTAGAAAGAGGCATAAAACTGAGAAATCCAGTAGAAACAGGATAAAACGACCATCATTGACTACAACCAGTTTAAAGGTGCAGCACAGGTCACACTTGTCTTACAATTTTGAGACGTTCTATTAAAGTTTGAAAAACTATTTAAAATCGATCCACCTGGTCCAAGTCAGTATAGATTCTTGTCATTTCAAGGTACCACACAGAGCTTTAGAGTCGGCACTGTGGATCAGATGGTGAGTAAAAGGTTAAGATTTACCTCCTCCCCTTTGGAGAGTCGATCTGGCAGCATGTGACTGAAATGAAAACAAAGACCATGACTCAGCACCGTCGGTCATCCTGTGGTGGACCAGCTTCCACTGAGGAGGAGACTCCTCAGTGGTCCACAGTCACTTGTCCTCACCGCCCTCCTTCTCCACCGCCCACCTATCCACCCATCACCATCAGCGATGGCAAACCCCACACTTCTCCCGTCAACTACGGTGTTCCTCAAGGTTCAGTGCTCGGCCCCCTCCTCTTCACAGTCTACTTGCTTCCCCCCCAGTGAAATCATTCTCCAACACGGACTCAATTTCCATTGCTGCGCTGACGATCCCCAACTTCACATCTCCACCAAATCCATCCTCTCCACCAATAACTTCCTCAAACTCAACAGCAAGCTCTCCTTCCCTCTTCAGAACATCAGCCTCCTCGTCGACGGCCACAAAGTCTCCCCTCCCCCTCCCAACACAACCTCAGCATCATAACAGACTACTGCCTCTCATTCCAATCTCTCAACCATCTTTCCTCCACCTCCGGAATATCACCCACCTCCGTCCCTCCCTCTCCCAGAACACTCATCCTCGCCTTCATCACCTCCATTATTGCAGTGGCCTTCTTAATGGACTCCCCACCGCTCATTTACTAAAACTACAATCCATCCAGAACTCTGCTGAGAACATCACCCCCCACCCTCCAGCACCTCCACTGGCTTCCTGTGCTACATCACTACCAATACAAGCTCCTCCTCCTCCCCTACACATGCCTCCATAACCTTGCCCCTCCCTACCTCCTCACACACCAAGCTCCAGACTTTGGGGGGCCCGGCCCTCGCCCTCAGGGATTCCCTCCCACAAGCCATCAAGAACAGACTCATTGCTGAACTTTAAACTCTCCTCAAAACCCACCTGTTCAAACTTACAATTCACCAAGCCTTTTATTTTAGTTTCATTGCCATTTGTTGTTTTAACTATGTAAAGTTGAACATCCCACAAAAACACGATACAAGCTTGATGTATTATCATTATTACTTCTGAGACCGCCTCCACCCACCCAGCTAAGCAGGTGGAGGTTGTACTAGTGTGTGTGGAGATGTTGTCCTGAGCAGAGCTCCACGTTCTCACTGCTCCAGAGTGGACATCAAGCCGTCACCAGTCCAAACACTCCAGGGAAGCTGCAGCGCTAAAGTATTGCTGTGAGGGAGGCCTGGTGGAGTCATGAAATGATGATGCGGACGAGTATTTTTACCCGAAGAGGAACCAGTCGTAAGCCATGGTCAGGTAGAGGATCTCTGCCGGCTCCAGGCTGGCGTGCACCGCTCCATCCTGTGGGGGAGGTCACAAGTCACACCACAGCCCTCTACTCTGAACAGTGGGGTGACCAGCCTCCACAAGTCACACTACAGCCCTCTACTCTGAACAGTGGGGTGACCAGCCTCCACAGGTCACACTACAGCCCTCTACTCTGAACAGTGGGGTGACCAGCCTCCACAGGTCATGAAGTTCCTACTGACACGTTAAGGACAGACGCTCAGGTCTGGTGCAGACGATCTAATCTACAACCTCTGGTTCAAGTTCAGGATTCAAAGTTACCAGCTTGGTTTTCAGTGATTTAGTCCAAAGAGTTGAATCACTTCCTCAGTTGTGAAGCACTAAAAAGGCCGAGGGTGAAGTAACTATGATCATTTATTCCATGTTTATGTGTTTGAACTGCAGTAAATTATGTTTCCCCATTTTTACTGGAAAGACAATTTAGTGTTCATCCATCTCCTGCTTCAGCCTGCTCAGGGTCACCAGTTGCTGGAGCCAATCCCAGTTAACTATGAGGCAGGGCAGGCAGAAGAAGAACCCCCACCCCTCCCCCCCACCCCTCCTGAGCTGACATTCTGAGCGCAGCAGCAATCACACAGCAGGAGGTGCTCGTCCACACGACGACACGCAGCTCAATTTATTATTCTCTTTGAGGAACGACAGCGAGGTCTGATGAGAACCTTCCAGTGTGGATCACGTCTTACATTCCCAGACCACAAGGGCTGGAAACTCAGAAGAGGATCATTAATGACAAGGGCTGAATGAGTTGTGTGTGGACGGGGGTGCAGCCTGCAGGGTGGGAGTACTACGCTCTAATGAATGAAGGATGAGAGCAGCTCCATGTCAAGTGGAGGTACTGGAAGGGTTACGTGATGATGAAGAAGAACTCACTGCCCACAGGGAGAGCCGGAGGAGGGACACGAACAGAGGGGTCCGGTCCCAGCCTGATATGCAGTGAACCAGGAGACCACTCTCATCTGCAACAACAACACAGTCACAGCTTAAAGGAGAAGACTTCAACATGCACTCGCTTTGTAATCTGCCTTTGAAGGGTCTCTGTACTGAACCATAAAGGAGTGAACTACCAGAGAACAACACTACAGGGTCTCATCTCAATCAACATTTCTTCATCCTGCAGCTTCAAATAGGTTCAGAAATGGGTCACAAATATTGCACATCATTTAAACAGAGCTGGCGTGTTATTCAGGTCACGTCTAATGGTTAATGTGAACCTGTGCACATATGTCTTGGGCCAAAGATTTTCTGAGCAGCTGGCAGTTTAACCCGCTTGGACCCGAGGTAACGTTTGTCCTTTAGGTTTGTTCTCCCTGCAGAGCTCAACGTGACCTGGTTTCCTCTCCTCCCAGGTGGATTCCAGCCCTGCGTTTCATTGGTCACGAGTCTTTAAAAAAAAAAAAAAAAAAAAATCACACAGAAGTGTGTGCATGCCACATATGCCTCTGAAGAGTTGCATAAGCGATGCTCCACATTCCCATGAACTTCTGTTGGTGTGAAAAGCCAAATTATTTCCACACTTTGGCCTCCAACTGTGTGTCAATTTCTGTCTTTGCGTTTCAAGCACGGCTGCAAGGCTTTTAATTCAATTGACAAAAATCACAATATAATACACTAGAAGTTCTGCAGAGGGCCTTTATGCTCATTCAGAACCAGAAAGTCTCAGAGTGGATGGAAAAGCCCCAGTTTTATCAACGTGGCCAGGAGAAAGGAACCTTTAAGATTTAATATCCAGAGAGGGACTGTTGTGACCGCCATTAGAATTATTGTGTTGTTCTGAATTGCAATACCACACACCCACTTTCTTAAAAACACCATTACACTCCATTTAAACTGCAAGGATCGGTTGTTTATACTATTCTGAGCTATACTTTACTACAAAACATTAAAAGTGTTCACTTTCCTGTCATCTTAAACAAAAAACACTTGGTTAGTAAGGAAATTCTGAGAGCAATTAATGACTTCAACACCAGAGTCCATGAAGAAAAATAATGGCTGAGCAGTCAGGATGTGAGGACTCACCATCACAGTTTATGATGTGGAGAAGAAGCTTCAGGTAATTCTGGGTTTGCTCCACCAGGTCCCAGGACTACGTGCACACAAATGACAAAGTCAATAAACATGAGAAACAGAAGTTCTGAGCCTTGATTCAGCGTCCTGCTCCGTCACACCAATACCAAACTTCTATTGATAAAGTGGCTGCAGGAGCTTTTGAAAGTCTTCAACCTTTCAGCCTGGTGTGTCGTCCTCAAACTAGGTCATGTCTCTCCTACAGCAATCATCTGACTCAGTTCCATGGACATTTATATACATTTTATATTCAAATACTTCTGGTTCCTACAAAGTGAGGCAACGGAGAATAAAGCATTTTACAAGTCTGACAGCAGAGGGCGCTACACGACAGAGCTTTATAGACCTTTCACTGAATTATTCATATTTGGTTTGTATTTAATGCTGAAACTATCTCACAATAATGATGTGATCCACAAACTAGAAATGACAGCTTGAACTGGACATTGAGAGACAGACAGAGACAGACAGACTACCTGGTACTGAGTCCAGTCAATGTTGAGGTTGTGAGTGAAGCACAGAGGGATTGTTAGAGGAGCGTCCACGTAGTCCTGTTGGAGGAGACGGGAGCTCTGGGTTAAAACAGACATTGTCCTCACTAGAAGATCAGTGGATGTGAACACTGTACCTGATTCCAGTTAAACACCAAACCCTCCGCTGTGTAGTCTCGGTCCTTGTAGTCCTTGAAGAACTCACACCCTGACAGGGAAAGCAGAGCGGAGTGTAATGAGGAAGAGTCGCGGTGCTACATGTCCAGGAACTGATGCGAGCAGAGCCTGGTCAGTCATAAAACTCATGGGATGTGGGTCATCTGTGAGCAGAAAATTGGATTTGCCAGCAGTGAGAGTGGCCCAGAGTGTCCTTTCTGACTGGAAGACGCTCACCAGCGGTTCTAAAGCAACAAGCACCACCTGCATGCTTGGTTTAGCTCCATTAAAGAACTGGAGCCACACATCATGTCCATAAACACTTCTTAAGACCAACAAATGTGTCCGTTTCTAGTCACCTGGGTAAGGCACTGACAGCAAAGTGAAGTCTGCATAGCGTTGAGCTTTGTCCACCTTCTCCGAGGACGTCACACTGCAGAGACACGGACAGCAGAGTCAGAACTCATCGACTCCAAACATGTAGTAACAGAGACAATCAACCCACTGCAGTTTTGAGAATTAGTCATTCATTTCACAGTCGAGTAAAAAGCATTCATTTTAAACTTAATGAACACGTAGAAGGTGTTTCCCACACTGAACATCAGGCTTCCTGTGTCACACCTCCTGTTTCTAGCCCTCAGTGAACTGATGCCTTCAAGAGTTAGCAGATTGGAAGCAAAACGCACTGAATGAACAAACATTTAGCCGATTGGTGTCAGACTTCTACAGCAGATTACCAACCCTCAACATGCCCGGCAATGACAGAATCATACGATTGTGGGAGAAAGACCGAGAGGCTTTAGAAAAACATATTCAAGTTTATACTCGTCAGGAAGTACGAGCACATGTTCGTATACAACAAAGGGAAACATTCGGACTCGTTGGGGTCCGAGAAATAAAAGTGTGAAGACCCTATTGGAATACGAGAAGTCATCACCATACCAGATGTGCACGTCTGAACCATCTGATATTTTATGGGCATCGTGAATGAGTCTGGGGAAAATGTCTCACGTCTGTATAGTCTACTAGAGCCCAGATATTTCCTCTACGACTAGAATTGTTGGTCTTGATATGAAGCACGTGAGGACATGACATTTCCACCCATGCTCCAAACCCAACAGGAAGTCCAGCGTTTGGCTCAATTTTGCATTTGCAAGGAGTCATTTCCTCACAGAGGGGTGCTGTCAAGCTGAAATGTGCCCAGTATAGACACAACAGGCCTTCCTGATTAAACGTTATTAAATTCTTTAATTGGTCATTATTGGTGTAGAAGTCACACAGGTGAACTTGCAGGAGCTTCTTTGTCATCGCAGACATCCAACTTGGTTGATGGTAAAAGAATGTCCAGCAGTGTGAAGCCGTCCACTAACAGACGTCACAATGGGGGTTTCCCCCGTCAGCTCTCTTCCCAGAACGTGCAGTGGAACCCGTGACTAGCGAGTGAATAATCCGTGCGTGTTCTTCCTTACTTCAGGCCAAACTTGACCTTCTTGTTCTCCACCATCAGGTCACAGATGTAGCGGACGGAGAGGTAGCGCAGCAGCTTAATGTCGTGGCCTCGGACCTTGTCGAAGAGCTGGGAGTCGCCATTCCTGCAGGACGAGACAGACGGCTTAAGAGGACAAAGACATTACAAGTGACCTGTCCTGTGTCTTTCAGTTGGACGGTCCTTCCTGGTCAACTCTGCCATTAACATGGCTGCCGTTCCTCAATGTTACACCACAGCTTCCGAGTGGCACATTAAACAGATTTCCTTCTGATTGTGCTATTTGGAGGTCGTGTGACATTTTCAGATCTATAGAAACTTTTATTCACTTTATTGGACCTTCATCCATCATGATCAATCATGTTTTACTTCCATTAGTGTTGAAAACACTTAAAAGTGCTTTATTACTGTGATAAGTATGATAATCATGATTTGGAAACGGTGTGAAGGGAATCACCAGGTGGATTTCACTTTACCCTTAAGGAGAAACTTGATAATGAAATTTAATTTTGAAATTGTAAAATTCAGAGTGTCCCTCTGTCCTCAAGTGTGTGTGTGTGTGTGTGTGTGTGTGTATGCACATCCTAAACGTGTGTGTGATTTTAATGGTAAATTTCAATAAAATATATTTAAAAAACTGGACAAACCAACACCATCTTAATCATCTTCTTCCCTGTAATCCATGTCCCACATCTTTGTTTCATTTTCAAATTGGATGCATCGTACATGTAAACTTTATAATTCCCAGAATTCTCCAAATGTTGGTAAACGCATTAATGATTTAAGGTGGAATAAATCCACGTCGAGTAGGGAAAAAAAGTTTCATTAATAAAAAATTTTTTAAAAATCCAGAAATTGAGTATGTTGTTGCCATAAAAACAAAAACAACATTTGGAGTTGGCAGTATTTGCAGGTCATTGTGTTTTTCCACTGGTGGCATTTGTTGTAAAAAAAAAAAAAAAAGAAAAAGAAAGAAATAATGCTGGACCAACAAAACAGAGAAGTTACACTTCTCTTGACTTCCCCTCGACACTTGAAGACCAAACATTCACACTGACGTCCGTCGTCTCAGAAGACAGAGTGTTGAGGTATTTTATAATAATATTCAAGCATGCCAGTACCTGGCCGCACTGTCATCTTCCGGGACCTCCTCGGACTCCGCCCACGTATCGTCACTGCCCCCTGCAAACACCACAGAGGAAGAGACTCACCATCAGTACCTCACATGTTCTGGTTGTTGTGTGTGTGATGGGCCACCAGAGGTCGCTGTCCTGAAGCAGTGAGAAAAGCTCAGAGCAGGTTTTCCTTGGAATTCTTCTCCAAATGTGTTTCTGAAGAGTTTGGAAGGTGAACGTCCCGAGTCAACGACACAGGAAACCTGGACTACGCTGCTCTAGAGGAAGTGAACCATGAAACCAACAACCTGAGCGTTTAGCAGGGAAAACAACTGAGAGAAACTTCCAGACTTGAGCAAACGGTGACAGAGCAGGACAAATCAAACACCTCAAGCAGTCTATAGAGGGAGACCGTCCACAACCATTAGTCATCAGATGGTTTGGACCAACCGGAGCACATCGTACCCCTAAACACAGAAACACTACAGGAACATCAATCCTGACGAACTCCAGAATTCAAACCGTAGAGTCCAACAGCATTTAGCTTCTACTCACTACTGCTATAAAGATTGGACCATTAATGCTTCCATGTGGACACTGAAGCTGAGCCGTTAGATTAGAACCTTCATCCAAAGCAGGTTCAGCTCCAGTCTGACCAGCTGTGCTGGTGACAGAATGAGGTTCAGGTTGGGGGCCAGTCATTGAGAGATTTGGATTACAGGACCGAGTCCACGTCTACTGTGTCTGCTGGTCATAGAGTCCAGAACAACCTGGAGCAGGAAGAGTGGCGGCTCATCGACTCGCGCACACAAAGAAAGGTACGGATCGGAATGGCATTTTAAATTTAATAAAGCTAACAAACAGCCGTCCACTGGGAGCAGTTTGACCTTCAGTTCTTGCTGTGGGACACGTTGAATCCTCACCTCTCCCTGTGCACATGCTACACCTGCTGCTCACAACCAGCCACAGCTGGAAAGTGTCAGCATTGAGAGATGAAGGAGTCCCTACCTGAGAAGATGTAGTTGTAGCCTGTGCGACCATACAGCTCCCCCCAGCCTGCCAGAGTGGAGGAACGACATATATGCTGCAATGAGGGAGGAAAACGGTTAAAAAAAGCATACAATCGCTGACATTTCATGAGCTTCTGTAAGTAAGTGTGCAGAAAACAGAGTGGATGGTAACAAACTGCAGAGGAGCTCATTTAATGGAGCCACTAATGCACTGCCAAAGTGATCACCTTTCCATTGTAGAGGATGACGGGGCAGACGAAGCGTCCCCTGCAGCGGGCCAGCTTACTGCGGGTCACCAGGTCCTGCAGCTTGTTGATCTGCACGCTGGACTCAAACCTGCACACAACACATCAGCCTGCTGAAACGTCCACCCCGCTCCAGTTGGGTTAGAAACACAGAGACGGGGAAGCAGCACATGAAGCTGAGAGCTGATCCTCCCAACCACACCCAGACCCCAGTGTTCATTCAGACCTGCTTTAACTGCAGGGAGAAATTCACGTTTTAGACGCCAAACGTGACAAGTGTGTGTCATGGAAGTGTCTCCGTCATAAGATACAAATTTCCCATGACTGCTCTTCTGTTAGTCACACGTTGTGCCTCACTGAACAGCCAGAAACAGAGACGGGGTGCTGCTGGAAGCTGGGGGGGGATAAATTAATCTATTTATCAAATTTGATAGGTTAAAACTATTTTAATTTTGCATTCTGTTCTACTACTAGTGGGTTTCTGTAGTTGCTGTTGCCATTTGACTTAAAGCTTGAATACGTTGACTGACGGAGCCGTATTTACTTTTTATTTTGAGATCGTTTATATGCATTTTAACCGAGGACAATGGCGGCAATAAAGATGTACTTTTGACAATATATCTGATGTCTGCAGTCAATTTAACTGTATTGACAAAGAACAAAAAATCGAATCTCAAACTTTTCTTAAAAAAAAAAAATGATGTTTTTTTTTTTTGTTTTTTTAAGACCAAGTTGCCAAGCCCTAGTTTAAGAAAAACAAAAACTGTCCAGCTCATCTATGGAGCTCAATCCAGGTCAGAAGGTTCATTCAGTTGAAGAAAAAGAAAAGTGATTTAAAAAAAAATGTTTTTAAACTGAATGTTCAAGGTTTGAGCTTCAATTTAAAAAGAAAATTGAAACACGAGATTCTTTTTAAGTATTTTTTTTTTCCCCCAATCACATTTTTTCAGGTTTCACTTCAACTCACAGAACTTTATCACTGGAGGTTGTTTATCGCTGATCTTTATATAAACACCTCAACACCAGTGCAGACTCCATCAGACAGATCTGGTTCACACATCAATCATCACATGCATTAATTAGTCTATTGACTGTGCAACCAAGTCTTGGAGTTACCGTTTCTATGACGGTTGCCATCAGGTAAAATTATGTCAAACAGTCAGATTTATAAATGCATGGACCCAACAGAAGCGTTTTCCCATCAGGAGGTAATAATTAGTTTACACACACGTACAATGTATATTAAATGTACATCAGTTTTCAGAGGAACCGCCTCGAGCGCTGCACCTTCAAGCGTTCTCATTTTACTTCACAATTCTACCGAGGAGGTTCTGTATCCACAAACCCGTATTTAAAAATCTTGTTTGATTAAAACATAAGCGATGATTTTTTTTTCCTGATTTCATTATGTTTGACTGAATGTCCAGTTCTGACATTTTCTGCAGTTCCAGCGTGTCGGCCTGCTTTTTAAAAGTACCTTGGAGGTTGAAAACAAAAAAGTGTGCACCAAATAATCCAGGCCTGATAAAAACACCGACCACCTGTTTCAGCAACTCCAACTTCATACAAATGGGTGAACAAATGCTTATTTATATCCCAACAGTAAAACGCTCCACACCAGAAAACACTGCAGAGACGAGCTGAAGGGAACAAGATGCAGTTAATAAAAGCGGTTCCTCATTTCCATGTCAGCTCATGTGACGGAGGCCTGCTGTGGACCAGGGCAGGCAGACCTTTGCTCCACAGCCAGGCTCAGCCACACAAACATCAGGTAATTGGTAATCCAGGGCTCGGACTTTGCATTGGAGGAGGACTTGAAGCCACCAGAGTGATGGAACCGCACCTATCTCGTTCCACGTCGGTGCACTCGTACTCCAAGAAGACGATCTGCCGAGGGTAGTGGCCACACACCTCCCCCCCGGGGTTGTGGATGATGCTGTACTTGTAGTCTCTGCCGAACAGCTCCAGGCAGCGCTTTTCGATCGCCTCCACCTGTGGGGGGACCAATTAACGAGAATGAAGCATTTAGATCTGATCACCTGAAAAATCAAGGGGACAGAGTTGTGCCTCGTTGTAAAGGTGATTTATGGTGAGGAGGAAGGTTTGGAGGAACTTTTCCTCCATAATTCCACGCAGGCGGACCAATCAGAGGAACTCACCCGAGGACTGACTTCCTTCGCTCGGTACTGCGTCTTGGAAAACAGGTCTATCAAATCCACAATCTCCTCGCTCTTTCTGACCGACAGTCCGGTGGGCGTGAAGCCGCCGGCTGCGGAGGGGGAGGCGGCCATCATTGAGCCGCGGTTCGTGGCGGTGGCCTCCAGCCGGACTCGACCTCCTTCAAACACCGCAGAGCTTTGTCCTTTGGAGCGGGGAGACCGACCAGGCCATGCCTTCCCAGCCAGCTTTCTCCTGACTGCCCGCTTGAGGGGGCCTGAGTCGGGAAGCCCTCCTGAATTCAGCGCACCGGCAGGCTTTTCCAACCCCCCCGACACCAGCCGTCAGCCGCCGCCGCCGCTGCTGCCGGAGGTAGCACGGCCAGCTGCTAGGCTAGCTCCGCTTCCCCACCGAGCTCCGTCGATGTGAATCTGCCCCAAAAACCTCGTATATTCCACTCAACGGTAACACGTGCAGGAGCCGGCAGGCCTCCACCCCACCTCGGCGGGCCGTGTTCCCAGAGAACGGTGCCGTGCTGCCGGCCTCCCCGCTGCCCGCGCTCCGTTCACCTGCTCAGGAAAACCCCAGGATGTGTCCCGGCCTGGTTGAGTTTCTGCAATGTCACGTCTCCATGTGTCCGCAGTCAGTACCACAGGGACGGGGGAAACGATTCAAACCACACCACTGTCACTCCGGTACCGGAGGATGGCGGCCCCGCAGGAATAGTAGTGGTTGACGGCTCCAACGAAGCTCCGAGTCGCTGAAAGCTGTTCACCCCCCGAGTCAGCGCTCCGACAGGCGGTAAACAGGAAGAGCGTTCTCCACGTGACACGCTGCTGCCCCTTTAAATGACGTCTGATTGAGCGCGAGGTGACGTTGAAAACATAGACCTATAACCGTAGTGTAGGAATCTATGTATAGATATAAAACACAGGTTTGGTTGTTTAGATGAGGCGACATAGACTGAGGAAGCATCGATTAATAGATGTAGGATTTCTTCATTAGAACCACAGACATGTAGCTGTAGAACCGAGATTTCTAAATTAGAAGTATACCTTTATAGACGTATAAGTGTATATTTATAAATGGAGAACCATAGAAGCACTGACTTAAAAATGTAGAAGCATTAAATTATAAATGTAGAACCCCAGATTTGTATATGTGGGAACCTGGACCTATACTGGTAGAGACATAGCCCTATGCACGCGCGCGGGCGCGCGCGTGTGTGTGTGTGTGTGTGTGTGTGTGTGTGTGTGTGTGTGTGTGTGTGTGTGTGTGTGTGTGTGATTGCTTCTGTTTTTACTTTTACATTGAGATCATCAAACAAATTGAAATGCCATGGACATAACTATCATTTATATTTACAAAATGCAACATTGAAATTATTATTTGATCAGTGAACTGATGAGAAGGTTGATAAGGATTCGTCACAGAGAGAAAGAGAGCAGAAGACAGATGGACAGAGAGACTTTTAACCAACCCTGTGTTCTTTCATTGTCACATTTACAACGTTGAAACTTTCTTGGAAAAGAAAAGGGGGAAAGACCCACAAATTTATTGAAAATGGGGATTAAAAATAATATAACAACCACTGCAACGCAAACAAACAAGCACACACACTCACACTTTTAAGCGCATCCAAGACACACACACACACACACACACACACACACACACACACACACACACACACACACACACACACACACACACACACACACACACACACACAGTGGAACAGCCACAGCCCTCTGAATGTTTCACCCTGGCTTGTGTTGTCATCTGAGACATCCCTGCATTGGGCTCCAGAATATTTTCGTCCAAGTATGAAGAGGACATTGTGGAAGACGTGTCCTACCACGGCTGCAGCAAAGCAAAGTGGGCTTCCAGTCTCGGACAGTTGAGCCAGAGGCGATCAGCGGTGTCCTCGGCTCGGCAGAAGACAATACAGTCTGTTTGAGAATTCAGCCATGCCACAGGTGTGATTGTGGGCGTAGCCTCACGTACCACCGTCCCCTGGAGATCTGCAGTGCATTTCTCAATCAGGGTCTTGTAAAAGGACTTCCAGCTTCCTCCGGGGGATGACCCTGGTCCCAACGCCCCAGACCCCCTGGACCCTTGAACTCCAGTCAGTGAAAAACAGTTCATCACATTTCCAGTGATCATGTTCATTGTACAGGCTGTTTTTCTTCACTTTGGAGAAATCCAGTAGTTTTGGTGTTGTGGATGAGAGAAGTCTGTTGTGTGACTCCTCTTCTGGGACTGCAGTGTTGATGGACAGCTGTGGATAGACGCAGTTTGTAGCGGGTTGGTCTTTTTGGGGTTCCTTCCTTTGTGCCTCCTGAAAAGAAGCAGGGAACGCTCCAATCACCTGGTCCAGTGGCTTCTCCACAAGACGCAATGGTTTGAGGCTGGAGCCTTGGATCCATCTGGCTGCAGTCTTCTACTGTCCCGCCATCCTCAGGTCACAATGCTTTGTCAAACCAGCTGATGTTAAAGCCTCCCTGAGGCGATGCAGCGGAGTAATCTGCTTTTTGATCAAGGGGTTGTGGAACAGTGGCTCTTCTCCAAAACGGCAGTATCTCCCAGCAGTTAAAACAGTTTTCACGCCATTGAGAACACACTGATAGATGCTTGATGTGCCGGATAGATCAACTTCAGCCAGATTCAGGAGAAGCAGATGGACAAAATGGACAGAAACAGCACAGATGATGTTTCTGTCCATGACGTCCTCATGGTACAGGTGTGTACATACTGTGCAGTGAGGAGACGGGGTGCCTACAGTCAACTGTGGAAGTCTATTACTCCTTGACCTCCCTCAGAGGCCTAGCCAGGATCTCAGCAACCACAGTCCTCCCCCTGTAAAACAGCTGTGGCTGGATCCAGATGACGTCATCAATCACCTGGACGTCCCAGAACACCTTATTGACCGCCACGAGGGGGAGCTGTAGACTCCACTACCAGAGGAAAAAGAGGTCTCTCATCAAGGCAGGTGGCCCTGGGGGGTCACCGACTGACCTGCCTGATCCTGGGACTATGTGGAGCCCTGGCATCACCAGACCAGACCAATCGTCTCGGAGGGGCCGGTTCTTATCGCTCCCCTTGCCGAGGAACCCAGTTAGCTCGGCCGGACTCGCCTGTCTCTCCCTCAGCAGAATTCCAACTGCTCTTCAGGGACCGACACTGCCAGCTCAGTACCGTCGGTTCTCCTATGTCTGTGTAAATTCTGTATCCTTCACGTGTTTTTGTACCTTCCTGTTTTCTTCTGTACTCAGCTGCCTGGTCCACGTCTCTGCACACCCTCGTAAATAATCTCTGTTCTTATCTGCAACCTGTCTGGTCTTGGGTTCACCACCATCCATGACAGCGACCTCGTTCATCCGGGAGCCATACGAGATGTTACAATGGCCCACCTGCTCCCCCACTGTGAGGACCACCGGCTTCACAGAGTGCCGGGGAGTCAGCCACCACCTGAAATACCACGTCTGATGGACGACGTCCATCATGACTCCTCCAACACAACCAGTCATCAACAGCCATGTTACAGTGTTCCCTTTAAAGTGATGGATTAAATGAATTAAAGTCCTTAAAATGAAATTAAACACACATCCAGCATGCAATGCGAGAGAGTGAGATAGAACGGGGGGGGGGCTGAGAGAGAGAGAGAGAGAGAGGGAGAGAGAGAGAGAGAGAGAGAGAGAGGGGGAGAGAGAAAGAGAGAGCCAGACAAAGAGACAAACAGAGACCACTGTATCCAGACACTCAGGATAGTCGCTGTGTGGCTGGAGGACTGGATTTGTTTGTACTCATTCACACAGCCAGTGCACTGGACTTTAACATCGTTCTGAGCCTTTGTCTCCTCGTCTGGAGTGTGTCAGAGACCTCGGCAGCCTCCACCTTCCTCGTCTGGAGCTCTGTTCATTGACGGAGATGCTGTTGCGTGGGATGCTGGCTCATCCTGTCCATCATCCGGCTCTTTCCGCTCTGACGGCAGGGAGGAGAAGGCAGGCTTTTCCCAGCAGCGGAGTCACGTTTCATCACTGAACTGAGTGATCAGAGGAGGAGGGGGGAGGAGGAGGAGGAGGAGGAGGAGGAGGAGGAGGAGGAGGAGGAGGAGGAGGGAGGGCAGCGTCTGGATTCAAGACTACTACAAGATAAAGAAAAAAAAAACTGCATGGGAGGATCTGCTGTTTGGTCCAGGAGAGGAAGACACAGAACCTGCCTCCTTGCTAGAGAACAACTTTGTCTCCCTCCTCGGTCCCCGCACTGATAGAGGACGAGACGCCAGGCTGACTCTGTGGCGGGCGAGCGTGGCGGCTGGGGGCGGGAGGAAAAATGCTGCCATCACAAGAAGCCTCCAAAATCTACCATGACAACTACATGCGCAACTCCAGGGCCATCGGAGTCCTGTGGGCCATCTTCACCATCTGCCTGGCCATCATCACTGTGGTCATCTTCTTCCAGCCCTACTGGATCGGCGACAGCATCAACACGCCACACGCCGGACACTTCGGCTTGTTCCACTACTGCGTGGGTAACGGGAACTCCAACCGGGAGCTCTCGTGCCAGGGCAGCTTCTCTGACTTCGCCTCCATCCCGTCGAGAGCCTTCAAGGCGGCGTCCTTCTTCGTGCTGATGTCCATGGTGCTCATCCTCGGCTGCATCGGCTGCTTCGCTCTGTTCTTCTTCTGCAACACCGCCACAGTCTACAAAACCTGTGCCTGGATGCAGCTGCTCTGTGGTAAGGACGGAGGGAGGAAACTCAAGTTATATTGGGCTGTGTGGCTTTGCTTGTCTGCATGTTTCGACAAACAGAGTAAATATGGTCTTAGTCATCTGTCCTCACGCCGCCGTCACCTCCCACGTTCTCAACGCTGGCAGAGCCTGGGTCTTTCCCAGGAGCTCCAGCCTTGTGATGTGAGGTTTTCAATGCACTGACAGGAATCACTGATCAGAGACTTTTAATATGACATTAGGATAATCTAATCCCTTCAGCAGTGTTTCATCGGTTTGACGAAACACTGCTGAAGTTCCCTTCAGGGCTGCAGCAGGAGAAGCCCGGGGGTCAGAGGAATGTCTTCCCAGTAGGATTCCCCTTCACCATTTTCTTGATATACACATTGAATCGCACTACTCATAAATTCATTAAAACATACATTTTACGGAGATTAATTCAAATAACAAAATAGGTTTAAAAAAAAAAAACAGTGATAAAACGGTGATATAAACTGTTTGGACGTGGAGCTGCTACGGAATTCACAATGGATCTGATCTGGAGCAGAAATGGTTCGAGGCAGTGTGTGTGTGTGTGTGTGTGTGTGTGTGTGTGTGTGTGTGTGTGTGTGTGTGTGTGTGTGTGTGTGTGTGTGTGTGTGTGTGTGTGTGTGTGTGTGTGTGTGTGTGTGTGTGTGTGTGTGTGTGTGTGTGTGTGTGTGTGTGTGTGTGTGTGTGTGTGTGTGTGTGTGTGTTCAAATATTTTCATTAAATGGTAAGTAAAAAAAGAAAAGGTGGTCAGCCGCACAATTTTTTTAAACAATTAAAATCTTTGTGAGCCAGTCTCACTTCAGATTATGTAATACCTCCACTAGTCCACAGTGCAAAACTTAATCATTTCACAAAACGGTTCTTAAATTGTAACATGAGCAGGTTTCATCTGCCTTTAGGTTTCTGTGGTTGACGTCAGGTCACAGAGTTCCTCCTGACAGGAAGATGAAACATGGCGGACAGCCCTCCTAGTTCTGCCTGAAATGCTATATTGTAAGATCGCTTGTGGCTTCAGCTTTGTTTTGGTAGCTTTTCAACTGTACAAGATATTTTCATAGTATTCATTCGGCTTATATAGCAGTAGTTTGACGTACACTTTGACACAATTGACAGAACATGCTCCTCTTGAGCCTTAGATTCTGTGTGTACATTTTGGAGCAAGGAGAAATCATTCCTGCTCACAAAGCCTGATTTTACACAGTTTCATAAGGGGGTCACTTTTTTCCCCTTTCTTATCAAGAAGGTTGAAATTGTCGTGTTTTGTTGGGTTGTCATCGTGAGGTCAGACACACCGGGAGAAATTAAGATTAGATTATAAGATTAGTTAGACAGAAAATGAAGGACCTGTAGTGAGTTCAGGAAGTAGTGGAGCTGAGCATCAAGCTCATCCAGCACAACAACTCCCAGAATATATTTCATCAGACTTTCTGGCTTCAGCAGGAGAGTGGGATCTTCCTCCAGCGCAGCTGACATCAACGAATCACACAGTCATTATCTGGATGTTTCACAGCAAAATGTGTGGAAAGAGAGAAAGTGTGTGTGTGTGTGTATGTGTGTGTGTGTGTGTGTGTGGGTGTGTGTGTGTGTGTGTGTGTGTGTGTGTGTGTGTGTGTGTGTGTGTGTGTGTGTGTGTGTGTGTGTGTGTGTGTGTGTGTGTGTGTGTGTGTCTGTGTGTGTGTGTGTCGCATGTCGAGGATTTGTGCACGTCTCCCCACTTCCTGTTTCCAGCAGGTGGTGATATGACTGATGGATGTGAGCGTCTCATGACTGTGATCAGATGTAGACTCTCGTTCAACGTGGATAGTTTCAGACACAACGGAGCATGTACACCTCACTTCCTGTTTCCAGCAGGTGGCGCTATAGCTGATGGTTGTTCTCGTCATATGGCCCTGAGCAGATTGAAAATCTGTGCAAAGTTTGAGCCAGAGTGGACAATGCTGAGGGTATTTATGTTATACTTCCTGTTTGATGGTGAATGTCAAAGTCTGAGGCGTGGGCACATCCAGGCCTCCAGTGCAGCTACGACTGACATTCATGATTACGGTGATGACGTGGGAAATTTGAGGCAAATTGGAGCATGTCCAGGTTATTTACACTCCACTTCCTGTTTCCAGCAGGTGGCGCCATAGCTGATGGTTGTAATTGTTGTATGGTTGTGATGAGGGTCAGACTCTGAAGCAACTTATCAGTTTGAGGTCAACCTGATACTGCACACTGTGCTCCACGGCTTCTCAAAGAGTCGCCAGGAGAAGCATCCAGAACCTGGCCTACATGAGGAACAGTGACTCTCCGCCATTTTCCTCCCAAGTTGAAATTCTAATTCATCATCATTCACTGTTAAGTTTGACTGACTGAAACTGTTTCTAGAGTCACTTAATGATCAATGTTTCCTTTGTGACTGTTCATGTGTGTCCAGTTTTAAAGGCAGTGATGCTGGATCAGGTTCTTTTCTCCATGTCTGCCTTGTAGGAGCAGCTGATCCAAACTGTCACGTCACTTTATTAACACCGGCCGTCCTTCATCACATCCCTCTTTAGACTCCACCGACACAAATATTCCATTTTCATCTTGATGCGACGTGAAATGTAGAAATATTCTCTTAAAACAAAAGCGAGCAGACAAACAGGATGTGTGGATCAGTTTATCCCCCCCCCCCCCCTGCTAATGGAGGGTACAACTGAGGTGATGCGAGCACAAATCTAGTTTGAAAGCATTGGAGTTATTTTGCTCTAATGAGCCTCATTATGTATTTCCTCAGTGACCTCAGACATTTGCGACGCCGGCCGCAGCTTCTAATTCGGGCTTTGCTGGGAGGCAGCTGACGATCCACAAGCGAGCGGCTCGGCCTGCGCCGGTCCCACTGAGTCCAAACGTTACGTAAAGACTCCACGTAGGGAAATGTTGGCGGCTATTTTGGGGAGGGTCGCTCCTCCAGGAGCCGCCTGCATTTTTGTGACACCGCTGCATTCTGTGTCCTGACCTGCACTGATGCAACGTGACTGGAGGATTGTACTTGTGCTCTCGCTGCATAAACCAAGCAAACTGTGGCTCGACGCCGTGTGTGTGTGTGTGTGTGTGTGTGTGTGTGTGTGTGTGTGTGTGTGTGTGTGTGTGTGTGTGTGTGTGTGTGTGTGTGTGTGTGTGTGTGTGTGTGTGTGTGTGTGTGTGTGTGTGTGTGTGTGTGTGTGTGTGTGTGTGTGCAGCCAGAGAGAGGGGAAACAAAGAGCATCTGTCTGCTTCCTCTGGGACGTCTGCTGGACCCTGGGCGCTTTGGCTCTCACAGACCGTCCTCCAGGTTCTGGATTGCTCCGCAGCGTAGTGCCTCCTCACACGGGGCTGCTGGTCGTCACGGAGACGCCTGTACGCTTGTAGTAGTGCAGGTGGAGAGAGCGTCTCATCAACCCCGCAGGAACACCGACACTCGGCAGAAAGACAATAGAGCCACCGCCACCTGCCTGGAAACGTCATCAGACATTACAGCTGTGTGTGTGTGTGTGTGTGTGTGTGTGTGTGTGTGTGTGTGTGTGTGTGTGTGTGTGTGTGTGTGTGTGTGTGTGTGTGTGTGTGTGTGTGTGTGTGTGTGTGTGTGTGTGTGTGTGTGTGTGTGTGTGTGTGTGTGTGTGCGTGCGTGTGTGTGTGTGCGTGTGCGTGTGCGTGTGTGTCGTCAGACGGAAACACGCAGACCATCTCGTCTGTATTGCTCCTGCGCTGCTCCCCTCCACAGCCTCCTCGCAGGGACAGCCAGTTGCCATGGCAACCCCTCTCGCCTCCCGTCCTCCTCTCTCCATACATCCCAGTCTCTCCGTCTTCAGCTCCTTCCCCTCGTTGTGCCTCTCCGTCTCTGCTTCATCTACTTCTGTCAGCCTCGTTTTCCATCCAGTGGCTCCTCGCGTCCCACTCCTTTCTTCCAGTGTGTGTGTGTGTGTGTGTGTGTGTGTGTGTGTGTGTGTGTGTGTGTGTGTGTGTGTGTGTGTGTGTGTGTGTGTGTGTGTGTGTGTGTGTGTGTGTGTGTGTGTGTGTGTGTGTGTGTGTGTGTGTGTTTCCGACAGTGGCCTGGATGATATGACCCAAAATTAAAATCTCAATAAATTTTCTCAAAAGGTTGAAATCAGACATTTATTTGTCAATAAAGTTTTACTCCAGAGTCTTTTTTTCAGAGTCACTGGCTTCACTTTCTCCAAATAGAGATGTCATGTTTGTTTTTTAGCGGGTATCTTATAGAGGGAGGAGTCGGGACAGGAGAAGGACGTAGATTGTAAGTGACCTGGTATTTCTTCTTCGCTCTTCATGGAAGAAGTTCTGTCATCCACCATGTTGCCTCATTCTCACTTGGTCTTTATCATTTCAACTTGTGGAAGGTGACGTTGTCATTCACACAGACCTGATGTGTTGAGGATGTCCTCCAGAGCGTCACCCACCAGTGTCCCCTGTCGTCCCTGTGCTGTCCAGCTCTCTGCCTGGTGCTGGGCTGCGCCATCTTTCCTCATGGCTGGGATGCAGAGGTGGTCCGAGACATGTGTGGCGAGGACACGGCCAGGTACGCCCTGGGCAACTGCTCAGTGCGCTGGGCCTACATCCTGGCTATCATCGGCATCCTGGACGCTCTCATCCTCTCCTTCCTGGCCTTCGTTTTGGGCAACCGGCAGAGTGACGTCCTGCAGGAGGAGCTGAGGGGCGAGAACAGGGGTGAGGACCGACACAACACTTGATTGTTACCTGTGCCAAGGAAAGTTGGGTGACCAATGAAGGTTGGGCGACCAATGAAAGTTTCATTGGGTGACCAATGAAAGTTGGGTGACCAATGAAGGTTGGGCGACCAATGAAAGTTTCATTGGGTGACCAATGAAAGTTGGGCGACCAATGAAAGTTTCATTGGGTGACCAATGAAAGTTGGGCGACCAATGAAAGTTTCATTGGGTGACCAATGAAGGTTGGGCGACCAATGAAAGTTTCATTGGGTGAACAATGAAAGTTGGGCGACCAATGAAAGTTTCATTGGGTGACCAATGAAAGTTGGGCGACCAATGAAAGTTGGGCGACCAATGAAAGTTGGGCGACCAATGAAAGTTCCATTGGGTGACCAATGAAAGTTGGGCGACCAATGAAAGTTTCATTGGGTGACCAATGAAAGTTGGGCGACCAATGAAAGTTCCATTGGGTGACCAATGAAAGTTGGGCGACCAATGAAAGTTTCATTGGGTGACCAATGAAAGTTGGGTGACCAATGAAAGTTCCATTGGGTGACCAATGAAAGTTGGGCAACCAATAAAAGTTGGGCAACCAATGAAAGTTAGGTGACCAATGAAAGTTGACTGAGAAGGTTTTGTTTGTCTGTGTGTGTTTATTTATTACCTTGGCCAGTGAAAGTTGGGGTGAAGGTCATGTGTCCGTTAGCAACACTGAATTTCCCAACATCAGAATGTTCAGTTTTAATTCCTTCTCCTCCGATAAGCCACACCCTGCAGTGGTCACCTTTGTCATCACTGCATGACCCTGGTGAGCAGGCGGGAGGGGGGGGGGGGGTCACATGAAAATTTTAAAATGTGTGTACATCAGATTAAAACAGTGAAAACATGAAGGGTTTCAAATGACCCTGGCAGACAATTGACGGAGTGGTGTGGCGGATCAACTGAGCTGGTCATCCAGTGGTTTCCATGGTGACAAATATGGCGCTGGCAAAGGTGTGCGCTCTACAGAGTGGAGTTAAGTTGTGTTTGGTGATGCATTGTCGAGACAATTCCAGCGTCAAAACTGAAACAATTGCTTTAATAAACAATAACATTTGAGTCATTGTTCTGCTCAAACAAAGAGAAAAGAGGCTCAGGAAAAGGTTGTTTATACCACTGCTCTTCTCTGGTGTTACAATATTCTTTATTTCACTGGCTTTTTCTTTCCTTTCAGATTATCCTGTGTCGAGGGTGAGTTCTGTTCATTTCAGCTCTATGATTTCTACTTGATGATTCTGGTACAATGTATTGTCTATATAAGGATTCTGGTACAGTATATTGTACACACACACAGAGTACATATCCGTTGTACAATATAAATACTGTAGAGTCAATAAGATAATGACTACGAGTTTAAAAGGTGTGTTCCTCTCTGTTTGCCTTCATGTAGCTCCAGCTGGGCGTCGGACCGTCGCTCCGAATGGACGGCGTAAGATCCTGCAGGTTTTCATGTTGTCCTCATGCATGTGCACGTCTGTCCTCGTCCTCGGGTCTCTGTGGGACACTTCACCGTCCCTCCGTCACTTGTCTTTCAGACAATTTGTCCAAAAAGAGAGAAAGTGCTGAGCGCACATTGACACTTTTCTTCTAGACCAGTGTTTTTCAACCACTGTGCCGCGGCACACTGGTGTTTCCTCCAGATCTGGTCAGGTGAGCCGTGGGAAATTATCCAATTTACATTTTTTTCTAAAAAACATTTGCTCTTACAGCCGACAGTGTGTTGCAGAGTAATCATGTATAAATACTCTTCACCACTAGAGGGCAGCACAGAACTTTGCCAGTGAAATGTAAAGTGACAGACGTCAGTGTGGTTCATCTCCACCTCCTGCTACCATCTTGTATCAAAGTACTGTGTCAGTGACAGTGATGGGGAAGTTTTAGAAAAGGAAGAATGTGAACCAGGATCTCAGCTCTTCATCCATCAGGTCCAGGTTTCACACTGAGGGAGTCACTATTAAAAAAAAGAAATTGGGAAAAAACTTTTTTCTGTATTTATTTGATTCCTGTTGATAAAACTTTGATGAAAATGACTTTATATTGTTAATAGAGGCTACAGAGCTTCACATTTTAATATTTTCAGGTGGTGGCTCCAGATTTTTCCAAACAAAAAAGTGTGCCTTGGCTCAAAAAGGTTGAAAAACACTGGTCTCGGTGATGTAAATCTGAACTACGTAGAGGAAGAAGTTCACCAAGGAAAACTGAGGAATTCAAAGTTCAAAGGTCCAATGGTGGTGGAGGAGGATTAAGTTTAAAGGGATAAAAAGGTGGGGGGGGGGGGGGGGGGGGGCGTCTGAGGAGAGAAGACCCACCAGGTCTGACCTTTCTTCTTCACACTAACTCATATGTCAGAGCCTTCCTGCCTCTCCTCCGGCGCTGCATGGGTCAGCTTGTGATCTGCTCACTGAGCGGAAAGACACACTGAACAACATTTAACCAACACACTTCAAAGTCCACACGTTTCTATTCTTCTTCTTCTGATGCCAGGAAATCCAAAAGCGAAACACAAGCTTCACACAGAAGAAACCCAGATCGTGTTGGAATGGACCTGTTCTTAGTATTTACGAGGAAAAAAAAGATGTTTAGTTAAACGTAGATGCAGGAAGTGAAGTTGTTAATACGACACGATTCAGAATGAAAAGCCAATCTGAAAATGTTTTTGAAACGGTCCTTTACATTCCCCAGGTTGTTCATGTTTTGAGAAAAGATCTTTTCATGTGGACGTTTCAAACATGACGTTTGACCAGAGAGCTCCTGGTGCTGCACCACTACCAACACTTTAACACTGCTTGTATGTTGAAGAATAGGAGAAGGATTGTTTTCTACAGAAAACACACACACACACACACACACACACACACACACACACACACACACACACACACACACACACACACACACACACACACACACACACACACACACACACACACACACACACACACACACACACACACTTAGAGTCTGACTCGAAGGCTAGAAGCACGTATTTTTGCTACTTGCATTTCCTTCTTGATTCTGTCACAAACAATAATAGGGACAGGTTGCCCTAGCATGTCTGCTCCAGCTGGAGCCCGAACCCAAGGGAGGTGTGTGTCTGCATGCTCTCCGCTGCTTCGTTACTGAGTCATTGGCTGATGCAGAGTCCTGAGTGTTTGCTTCCAGATGGACAGCAGTGGCAGAAGACAGATATATAATATCATCTGCTGAAAAAAATCTGTTCATTCAATTTATTTGTTTGTGTTCTCCTGTGTAACGAGTGAAGAGTTGCAGGCGCACGATTGAGTTGTGCACGTCACCAATCCATCACAGTGGCTGGCTGCAGTGGCCTTTATTCCGGTTATCATATGTACACAAAGAAAACATGTGCTCCGTTTGTTCTGTTTATGATTTATTCATCCCCGACATGACATCTGTGACATATGAGTGCTGCCTCTGATCATACACTGATAGTACATGTCATTGTTCGAGACAGATTGAATAATTTCTGCAAATTATTCCTGAGCCATAAATATCTCGGCTTTCTCGATGCATCATCAAAGCCATAATCAGCGAGCACTCGTCTTCTTTGTTGTCAGATGTGCTGTATTGGATGGAGGGTTCACTCTGCGGCAGGTGGACCATATCCAGGTCCTATTACTGACATAATTACACACAGCTGCGTCCCTCTCACCACTAGTATACAGAGCTTACAGCAACACTGAAAAGCACAGGGAAACGGAGGCTGGGACAGACACCTACAGTCAGACCTTGAACACGTTCAACCACAAAAACATTTAAACATACTTCATGAAAACGAAGGTACATCGCTTGTTTGTCTTGTCACTGCGACATCATGTGCGTCTTCCGCTGTTTGCCAGAGCTGGAGTTGAGGTTGGTGGCAGTGCTGACAGCGGCGCTGGCGCTGGCACTGGCGACTCAGGTGAAGCTGTGAGCCGCCTGCTCCATTTGACTTTGATTGACCTCTCTGCCAGCAGAGCTCCAGCTCCACCTGCAGCCAGCCAGTGAATTATCATTTCAAAGAAGTGCCCAGAAAAGGTTATCCCTTTGAACAAAATGCCTCCATCTATACATCAAAGAGCGAACTTGACATTGGGCTTTGAGAAAGAATGGTTACGACCAAAGCACGAAAGAAAGTGCTGAGCTCAAATTCTTACTTCCCCAAAGCCAGCCAACATTAGTGGGCCACTATATCATGATAAGGGCAATAGGGTAGTCAATGGAGTCAGCTTAATATTGGAAAATAGACTACAGATTTTGATAAATGCTTATGTACACGATTATGCATGAGTGCTCAGCACAGTATGACTAAATAGAAGCGATAACATTCCGGTAAGGCGCCTGGTTATTTCATCAGTGTAAAACATCACCACACTGCTTCTTAGACCATATGTGGCGAAGCATTAAAACATTTGACAGGAAAATGCTGTCTTGTGAGATTTGGTGAAAATTCCATAAGATAATATATCAGCAATTTGTATGTTAATTCAACAAATGCTCCATGTGCCTCACATATTTTACACATTAGAGCCGAACAAATACTTCCGACTGTATATTCATGCTTCATCGCTGTGTAGCACTGTAGATGAAAATTGGAGTACCGCCTGCTTGAGGCATCTTGCATTTCTGCTCACAATTTCAAAAACTGTTCTCTCAAACTGAAAGAGACAGCATTTGACTTTCACAGGCTTTGAGCCGTTCCTGCCAACTCCCACTGCCAGCAGCAGAAGCGCTGTGCTATCTGATTAAAAAAAAAAAATAAATAAACTAGACGCAATTTCAGTAGAAAAAAACTCGCAATTCATCCCATTTACTTAACGTTATTATAATATAGAACCTCGGTGTAAAGAGGAGCGTAGGCATTATGAATTTTAAATCCCCCAGTCTATCTTAACAATGAAAATATCAAATAAAACAGCTAAAATCCTCTAAAGTGGCAGTTTTCTATCTGTGAGTTTTGCCTTATCAACATACAAAAAAAAGTCAACAACCCACAGAACAACAGAGACTGACATCGCCTGACTTTAACAAAATTTATAGTTGGACATAACCAAAGACGATAATGAAAGTACTTCCCCGCCGACAGTACTTGTAATTATCTTGGATGAGATCTAAGCGTAAAATGAGTCCCACCAGAGCTTTCTGGTTCACAATACTACAATACTGCTTGGCTCATGACCAATGGTACAATAAGTTCCACTGACAACTCTGTCAATTAATATGGATGGTCAAATAATTATAGTGATGGACTACCTGTGTGAAGTCTAGAGGGAGTGAGGAGAGTGTGAAGGAGAAGGATTACTCCATTTTCTAATC
>NC_137653.1:27399737-27462237 GCF_963422515.1 Blennius ocellaris | reverse complement strand
GTGGTCGCTGGTGGACTGAAGCCTCGGCCGGCCTGGAAACCTGCAAAAAGCCCATTTGAGCTGCAATCGTGGATTTTGTGAAGGATTCTGTCACGATGTGCTCTTCAGTGTCAGACAATCAATTAGAAGGAGCCGTTGCTTCCACTGATAATCCACTTTTGAGTAAGTTCCTGCGATTGGTCCTGCGGGCCAGACTCCACTCCCTGCTGGGCCGGTTCTGGGCCGACCCCCTCCTGACCTTTGACCTCTGTAGACTCCTTCATAAAGCTCCTGTCGACCGTCACCCTTTCTTTGAAACAAGCAAACAAAAAGCATGTGAGAAGGTCAGAGTGATATTCCTGAGAGGCGAGCCGACGACTGCCTCTTTCTTTTCAGCCTTCAGGAGCGTTTCCTTGTATTTCAGGTCGTCATGAGCGTCTCGGTGTCTCTGTTCCGTCTCCTTCATGAAGTGTTTGACTGAAGCTCCCCGCGGCGTCCCGGCCTCTCGGCGCGGTGTTTGCATGTTCTCCCTGCGCCGGCCGGCTCCTCCCTGCACTCCCACTGATCCAAAGACTGAGTGTGTGTTTAATTCCTGCTGCATCAGCGCTGGACCGTCGCTCAGCCAGCTGAAGGAACTGGAACTCTGACTGTAACTGTAACCGACTGTGAGTGACGATCAGGGGTGTCAAAGTCGCCCCAGTGTGATGGGAAGTGGACCGAGCGGTGAGGTGACCTGCAGACCGCTGACCACGGAGGGCTGCTCTCGTTTAACTGCAAAACAACAAAAGCGACTGAAAATGTCCAGTTTGACGCAGTTTAAAAAAAAAATAAAAGACGAAATGAACAAACTGAGATAATCTGGCCAATTGATATGTGTCTTTCTTCAGTCTTTCAGTTTGTGCAGCCTTCAAGTGTGAAACAGGGCGCCCCCTCGTGGTGGAATCTGGCACCACAGTTTCTTTGATTGAAGCGATGCTGCTCCTGTTTGTCTTTGTTTTTAAAGTGTGGAAGGTTCAGGTGAGGCCGGCTTCAAGCTTGGTTTTGGCCCATGAACCACATGTTTGACCCCCCTGGCTCAAAGAACTAAATGTGTGTGAAAGAAGTTCAAAGTTGTTGTTTTTTAAAAAAAAGAATCTCCTCAGAGCTTAAACACTGTAATTTGTTCTGTTTTCTAATGATATGAAAAGATCTTGTCAGGAAATATATTGTTAACTTTTTCCAGAACTTGATATTTTTGTTGAATAAATGATTGAAAACATCTCTTGTTGTATCGACTGTTCCAGAATCAAACATCGACACAGAGTACAGGAAGTAGGAGCCGTGATTATTTTCTCACGCCGCTTCCTGACACACTGAAATAAAATCACCTGCTTTACTTCAGCTCAACGTAGAGAAGATCAGCTGAACTGATTTTAGACTGAAGCTCCTTATCAGACGTTCAGAACCAGACGGGGGTTGATCATAAATACCTGGGGAATATTCTCGTTCACTTTGACTCGACACTCAGAGAGTAAGAATTTAATAAAAGCAACAGGTGACGACTGTCCCGTGTGAGGAAACGTCCAGAGTTCCAGATCCATCGCTCTCCCATCATTTTAGTTCATAGATGGTCTATTGAGTCGGTTTGTAAACCTCCGCACCACGACTCAGGTTGTGGGAGTTCAGTCACAGATCTGTACGACAGGAAGTAATCAGATTACTGACGTGCAGTGACACAATTCAACACTCTTGATTTTATCGCTGAGGCGACATGTTTCAGTTTATCACCATAGTTAAAGGTCAGATCCTGATCTGCAACATCTCCATCAGCGTCTCCATGGCAACTAACGCTCATCCCCTTTGACCGTCTCCATGAGGTGCCTCTCCCATCTGCTTTGTTTTATTGCAGGGTTTTTTTTGTAATTTTTTTCAAAAATGGTTAGCCGAATTGATACCTATACCTTAGGGTGGTCCTTATGCAATGGGAAAAAATAAAAATTGGAAACTTCTTGCTCTGACCCCCCAGATATCTTCCTTTTGATAAAAAAATGAGGTCTGCAAAGTTTCACACAAATCTATGCATATTTAGAGGTAGCTCAAAGGCCTTGAAGTATATCTCATTGTTGCTGTCAGTCATCAAATGATCGCAAAAGACCAAATATACTGCCAATACTTAGTAACATCTTTGCAGCATGTACAAAACCACCAGTCACATGCATTTCTTGTGAAAGTATTCTTTAGAAAAGAGCCATGTACTATTTGACAGAAAAATATTTTATTGATATCAGTTATCATGTGTACTACACATTGCACCGAGGACATCCAGGGATAGGTTCATCAGAGTCAGAATCTCCAGCTTCAGAGGAACAACTGTTACTTTCTAGAGTGACCTTTTCATTTAGCAGCGCTACATTGGCTTCTGACTTTTGCTGACGTTGCATTTCCTTCATCTGGTCTTCCTCTCGCTTCCTTTCTTTTCTATCCAAGACCTTATCAACACTAATCATTGAACCTCGTCGCCCCTTTTCTCTTTGAGCAAGCAGGAATTCTCTATCTTCAGGAATTTCAATAAGAGTCATTGCATCTCTGTGTGCAATATCAAAAAGATCATTGAAGTCGGAGGTGAAATTTTCCTCTTTTAAGATTTGTGTTTTCGATCTTCGTTTTGCATTTTTCTTCAATGCTTGCCACTCTGCATAAAGCTTTTCAACCTTCTTGATCACATCTTGATTATGTCTTGTGGGTATTCTTGCCCTGTTCCAAAATTCTTCAATAATTTTCAATACAGTAAGAGTTGCTGCTTACCTTGCGCTGAAGGTGATAGTAGAGAAAGTGACCCAAAACGTGCTGTTTCGAGGGTAATTTGGCACCACAAATGTCATCTTGTGTTGACAGCAAAAACAGTTTTCTTGTTGTTGAGGTCATTTTGGCCAGAGACACTGAAGAACAGCCAAATGAGTGAAGCTTGTCACTGAGAGAAGTCTCTGACAACCTGATTCATTGATCGTGCGCTCATCGATGGTACATGCTTACTGCATCAAATCCATCTCTGTACTTAAGAAATTTATCTCAGCACAGCCAATATTAGTTTTGATTGCAGTTGTTCTGATACAGGAAGACAAATATGTGACTGAAGCTCCTTGACAAGGCCATGTATGGTGTATGCACATTAGGAGCAAATGATACATCCGGCAGATAACGCCTAAATTGCTTCAACTAAGCAAACTTCAAGTCCATTGAGCTACCTCTAAATATTAATATATTTTGATGAAACTTTGCAGATCACATTTTTTGGTCAATTGGAGGATTTTAGGGGGGTCAGACCATAAGTTTTCAAAACTTCATAAATAAGGACCACCCTACTATACCTGAACGTTTTGATTTTTTTTTTTTATGTGTGTGTCTAAAATATACGGAAGAGGATTAGGGCCACTGTGGAAAAAAACCCTGAGTTCTGACTTTAAATTCAGAATTCTGACTTTATTCTCAGAATTCTGACTTTATTCTCAGAATTCTGACTTTGTTCTCAGAATTCTGAATTTAAAGTCAGAATTCTGAGAAAAAAAGTCAGAACTCAGGGTTTTTTCCACAGTGGCCCTAATCCTCTTCCGTAAAAATAGAAGCAAACACTGGCCGAGGAAAATCAACAAACAAGAAATAGACAATCGGTGGAACAGTATCATGAAGACGTCTCGAGGCTAAAGCCTGATTCTTTGTTGGTGAACTTTCATGTGGTTCCAGTCCAGCAGAGACTAGATTTCCTCTGCTGAACTAAAGCAGCTCATCGTGACAACTCAGCGCTGGTCAGTGTTTTGTTACATTTCAGTTCTAGATTTCAAGCATTTTCATTGAATAAATTGTGTTTTGGAAGCTAATTTCATTGTTTAATCACCATATTTACTCTGAAAAACTGCATCCTGTCACAACATGAATTTCCTGGTTTTTTAAAGGGGTTAAAGAATCAATGTGAACCACAAGGTGCGGTCCCTGTGAGGCCGTCCAGAGGAGTTGTGGTTTCTCACGCAGCTCCTGGTCTGGAGCCTGTCCGTTGCCTAGTTGGTGGTCTGGAGACTGGCCTGTGTGATCCTGACCAACCAGGACCACCCTGGACTTCTCTTCAGCCACACTTTGACAACTGCAACCTATATTCTACCTATTAGAAGTCAAATCAAAGACTCCCGGCCCAAAGCTGCCAGCCCCATCAACCACACCTTCACATTTGTCAATAGTTTACTTTTAGTAATCCAGCTGCTGTGGCTTCATTCAACCAGACATCAGGTCAGTTAGATCAAATTCTAACTAAGCTGTTTAAAGGCATTTACCCCCCCCCCCCCCCCCCCCCCCCCCCGATTAATCAATACTCCATCAGATTAATCCAGCACAAGCCTTTAATATTGCTGTTAAACCTTTAAAAAAAAAGAAAGAAACCCTGGTGTTTTGGCAAGTTACGGACATCCTTCCTTTGAATTTAAAAATTCTGGAAAAAGTTTTAGTCTTTTAAGCTGAAATGTGTGTTTGCTTCCTGTTCTTGGTCGTCTGTAACGCCAGCAGAAGAGCAGAAAACCTCCTCAGCCTGGTTCTGCAGGTTCCTTCCTCTTAAAGCTCCTCCTTCCCAGCGTCTCTCCTGCTCAAGTGGAACTGATAGATTTTCTCTGAAATGACTATTTGGTGCAAAAATCAACCGTGAACTGTGAGGAGGCCGTTCAGGTTGGGTGGAGGAGGTGGAGCAGACCTCCTCCACCCCATCGGGGTGTAGCGGTGGAGACAAACCACACGGTGGGAAAAGACACGTCACAGTGGCAGTTTTCAAAATCCAATACCATTGTGATTACTTTTATTATCAAAATGCATTACAGCTCTTGCTTCTTAAATCTCTTGGGAGGAACAATTGAAATAGTTTCTACAATGATCTGTGTAAAAATTAGACAAAAGCAACAGAATGATGAACAGAACGACACGGAGAGAATGATGCGCCTGTGTGTTTGGGGAACTCAGAACGGAACCAATGATCAGCTTCCAGCCATCTGACAACAAAAATATCATGCCATAAATTCAGTGTACTATATTTTCTCCATACAAGTCTATATCACATTTCTTTCTATACAAGTACACATACTCATAATGTCCTATTGTGTCGTTTATGCCGTCACTCTCTCTCTCTCTCTCTCACTTTAAGGTGCTGGTTAATTTTGGGTCATAACTCTTTAAATCATCTGTAAAACATTCATGTAAAGTGTTAGTGGGGGGGGGGGGGGTGGAGGCCCCGTCCCTCGTCCTTGAAGGACCCCCCCCCCCCCCCCCCCTTGCGTGCGGTCCTGAATCAGAGTCTGAGAGGAAACATGGAGGGCGGCGTGAGGCTCCACACCGTCGGCGTGTGAAGACCTCGCAGGAGAATAGAAAAATACAGCAGTGTGTGGAAACACAGCTCAGAACGTAGCAGCTTCCTGTGGAGGGGCCGCCGCCTCGACGCCACACGGAACCTAGCAGGACCGCGGGCCGTCCCCGGACGCCTCACAACCACTTCACCACGGGAGGAACGCAGCCACGTGGGGGGGGGAGGGGAGGTAAACAAAACAAAACAAGAACGCAGCACCATGAATCATAAGACCTGCACTTCTCCAGTACAACGTTGGCTTTGTACAGCGGGTCGTCCTAGTGTGAGAACGGAGCAGAGCTGGAGGAGACGGGAGGCGTTTTCATGTGGAGCCACGCTGCTGATGTGAGGAATGAAGGATTCCAGGGACACACACACTCTCTCACACACACACACACACACACACACACACACACAACTCCAAACTGTACTGCAGCACTCAGACAAACACCCGAGTTCAAGTGCTGCTGAGAAGAACACATTAAAAAGAAGGAAAAAAATTCTGTCACATTCAGTTTTAACCTGGAGACGGTGACAGGGTGTGTGTATGTGTGTGTGTGTGTGTGTGTGTGTGTTCTACCTCGGGGACAATGTGAGCGGACACAAGATTCCTGCCTGCTTTTCCATTGATTGTGTGAAGTTCAGAAGTCAGTGACCATGTTTGTGCGGAGAGCCATCGTTTCGTTTTATTCAGAAAATAAAGAAATAAACGTTTGAAGAAGTCCGTGCTTCTCTTGGTTCTGTACATGTGTCTTCCTCCTCCTCCTCCTCCTCCTCCTCCTCCTCCTCCTCCATACACACCCACACATACGCTGGAGAACAAGTCCTAAAAGCTTCCTGACTGAGTCCGGACCCCGGGGCCCTGCAGGGGGGGGTTCTGGAACTGGCGCTGGGGGTAGTGTGTTGTTGTTGTGGGGGCCGACAGCAGGCGGGAGCCGGCCTGCCCCGGGCTGCCCCCCTTCACCCCTCGACTGGCCGGGACCCTGGGGGCCGGGGCCGGGGCGCTGTTCAAAAGGCTGACTTTCAATTGGCTGCTGCAGTGGGCGGGGCCTCCGTCCGCGCTACCGCTCTGCTGGTGTGGAGCGCCCCCCGCTGGCCTGGGGTCCGAGGACGCCGTGGGGCCGGGGCTTGGGTGATCCTGGGGCAGTCCTGGGTGGGAGGGGAGGCGGGGGTAGAAGCTGGGGCCTGACGATGGACTGTAGGAACCTGGGAATGGAGACGTGGAGCTCTGCTGGAGGAACGACGGGCTGTCGCTCTGCCGGGGCCCGTCTGAGGACTGGACACACACACACACACACACACACACACACACACACACACACACACACACACACACACACACACACACACACACACACACACACACACACACACACACACACACACACACACACACACACACACACACACACACACACACACACACACACACACACACACACACACACACACACACACACACACACACACAGTATAAATTGACAGTGGTACAATGTGACGAGATATAAACCATGAGGTTCTCCTCTCTCATGCTTTTATTCCAGAAAGCTGAATGTTGACGACCTCATAGGAGCATCAGTCAGATCACAAGACCGCGACACTCAACATCAGTCCTTCTGAAACTCACCACTTCTCTCACGTTCAACCTGCTTCAGACTCATTTCCATTGTGCAGATTCAAGTTTTCTGGGCGTTTGTCACATCGTGTTGTACCAGTGCTTGTAGCACGTTTGCTTGAACCTGGGTTCATCCAGCACCACACGTCTCCACCTTCACAACAGTCCAGCAGCTCGTCTTTCTCGAGGAGGGCAGTTAAAGGCAGCGAGCCTCCACACGCCATTTAGACGGTCAAGTTTTGAAAAAGACGGCCGAAAAGAATAGCGCCCACCTTGCTACCTCATGTACAGTAGAAGCTTGGACGAGTGAGAGCAACAACTAGGTTTTAACTCTGAAAGCCCCTTAATGAGCGACGGCCTCCTGCAGCTTCAGTCAAACATGAGGCCCGAGGACCACAACCGGCCGCAAAAAGCTCCAATCAGCCCCACAAACCACCAACACAGCTGGTTATATAGGATTTATCCTTGCATTTCACTGTATTCTGCAGCAGAATGTTCCATTGAAATTGACTTGATGTTGCGATTGTTGTCATTTTTAGTACTAATTGTGTGATCGTAGAAAATTCCTCCCAGACACCAGCAGCCCCCCACCACAGACCGGTTTAGTGTCACACATTATTTTCACGGACCGGCTTTAAGGTGTGACGGATGAATACTACAAAATAAAATGATATGACCAACACAAAAGCTGTGGTATTTTGTAAATATAATAATAAATGTGAATCTACTGTGTGCTTGTATGTCTTTCTACTTACTGGTCTGTTATTCTTCTGTCTCCTCACTGGACCTTTTCCTCTTTTACTGTTACTGTTACTCATTTTGCTGCATCAGCGCTAATGTGTCACGTGACCGACACAAGCGTGAGTCATAGACGGATGTAACAGGGAGAAGTCGGTCAATTTTCAAAATAAAACATTATTCAGACTCCGATATATATACAGTGTAGACAATTTTATATTGGTTCAGTTATGTGCTTTTAAATAAGTATATTTCTTCCATAACATATTTGGTGTTTGGTTGGTTCAATACCAACTCGTCCTCCAGTGTATCATGTCACAATGTAGTATTTGGTCGTCCACAATGCATTAGAATAAACCATTGAGGGTTCAGGATAAGGCTGAAGGTTCTAACTGTGCAGCTACTTTTCATCCGACCGCCACACCAGCACTGAAAACCTCATTTATAGTCCAATCATACAGCGATGATATGTGAAGGATCTGTGTCGTCATGACCTGATACTAGTGTCAATATTGGTGCTTCCTTAGTTTTCACACCATGTGGCGACTTCCACCACTCCACAACTTCTTAAAATGAAGGGCAGTGATTTAAAAACATATATTTTATTATAGATAAGACCAGAATGGAAGAAATGCATGGAGAGAAAAAGTTAACGATTTTTGTTAAAACGCAAAAAAATATCTTTAAAATGTACTTCCCATAAAAGGTCTGACTTCTGCACAGAGAATAAACAAACACACGAAAATAAGATTTCCACTCATTTCCAACCAGCAGTTGTCAAAATATGTTTCCAAACGAACCCCAATGTGTAGCCATCGAACTCCGTTTGTTCCGCTAACCGACACCATCTTGAGAAATCTGCTGCAAGGGTTTCTGGGATATCAAAGATTGCGTTGCAACAGCTCAAGAGAAAATATCAACATTTGACTGGTGTAGTCTGAAGGTGTTTGCAAAATTTAAATGCTGATAATGCATGTTTTTATGAGTGTCATGACCTCCAGAAAGGTGTTGACAACGTATTAGAACCTGGGTGCTACTTCTTTATGTTTTCCTGTGGGGATTCTGGGAGAGAAACTTTAAATCACTGAATGAGGTGCAATGACGACAAATCTCATCCTCGTACTGTGACCTAATGTGAATGAGAGCAGGGCAACACTTTATATTGAGACCCCCCACCGGACACTCTCTACAATCCTTCACGCTGTCCAGCACAAGAGCTGGGGAACAGTTACAGGACACATTTTCCAAACAGCCTTGAAAGAAGCTTGAATACAGCTAGAATCCAGTATTCAGATAGTTTGCACTGTGGTTGTAAGGCAGAGTGTGAGGAGGTGTGGTTGTGTTACCTGGTGTGAGTACACCGACGGACTGTAACTGTGTGGACTCTTCATGGGAGAAGCCATCTCGTAGCGCTCTGCATCTGAGGACAGACAGCAGGTTATAGACTCCAGTACGTACGGTCCAACACACTGCACCTGTGCTGCTGCACACCTGACTCCTTGTCTGTGGAGCCGTCGCTCCTCTGGTAGATGCGCTCCATCTTGATGCTCCTCAGGACTCGCTCCAGCACGCCCTGGCCTTCCCTCAGGCGCTCCACGGTGGTGGGGACCATCCTGGAGAAACACAGTGTTCACCTGCTGGACAGGACACTGGGGGGGGGGGGAAAGGGGGCCAAAGGGCGGCGCTCACCACTGGTTGTTGTTGTCCTGGTGTCTGGCCTGAGGGGGCAGGCCCGGCTGCTCCGGAGGACTGACCTCCTCTATCTGCAGGGCGGAAGCAGTGTGCGCCATGGAGGAGGGGAAGGAGCTGTGCGGGGAGGCGGGGAGGTGCATGTGTGGGTGGGGGTGGGGGGAGTCCTTACTGAAGAGGCAGCCGGGCTGGGCGGAGGCGCCGCCGGCCGGCTCCGGGTCGCGGCTGCTGCTCTGCTTCCTCTTGCGGTACTCCAGCAGAGACACCTGGAGTGGCAGAGGGAGGGCGGAGCTTATTGAGCGGCGGCGTCGGGACACGCCACGCCGACTGCAGCCGAGACCTCGTCACGTCATTCAACCAAAAACCCCACTGAGTGATGAGCAGACTGCATGCACCACACCAGAGGACTCACCTTCACACAGTCACTACAACTGAAGGAAAACAAAAACACAAAACGCCCGAGTCACCACGAGCAGGAGCTGCGCTCACGTCCCAGAGCGCGAGCTGCACTGCACGCCGCCGTGTGTGCCGGCAGCACACGGTTAGTATCAGACGGTGTCTGAGGCTGTGATGAACGAGCAGGCAACCGTCAATGAACTGCACCATGATGCAACCACACTGAAACACCACCGACACACACACACACACACACCTCCACAACTACCAATGAAGATGAGAGCACCGAGCCCAGCCTCATGTCACTGGGACAAACAGAGGGAGGGAGGGGGAGGGGGAGGAGGGGGCACACTGAGGAGGCGGGGGGGGGGGGGGGGTGACCACACAGTCACACACCGACATGGGTGGCTCTCATACACATATACAAGTACGTACACCCACATGTGAAGAGACGCCCCACCGGCCGCTGGAGATGACGTGTCAGCGTGGCAGCCATCTTGGAGGAGGACAGTCCTCTCCGGTACGTTCATCTACATGAACACTTTTTTCACCTGGTTTGGTCAGTTACCAATAACGGATGTGTAGTTTTTGTCTCCAGTGAGTGTGGTATGAGAGAAAGACAAATGTCTCTCACTCACAAACACACTCACAAGGTGAAATTGTGTTTCAAATTCAATGAGATCAGATCGTTTGAATCTGCGACGAGTTCCCTCATCAAAGGAGTGAACGTACAGACGAGAAGAAGGTCCTCATCCAAGATGGCGGCTGGGCCGACCTGTTGGCTCCAGCAGTGGGCGAGGAGGTGGACCTGTACATGTGCATGGTGGCTCTGAGATAGGATGATGACAAACATCTGTGCCGTCATCAGAATGTCAGGATCAAAAATGTCCAGAGCGCCAAATATCACAGAGGGGTGGAGTCATATCGGCCTGTGGGCCTGATGACGGCGTCATCGATGGCTCCAGAACACTTTACTGGCTGTGTTCACCCTGAACACCAGCAGTCACCACCTTCTCCAAAATGCATGATAAACCTCAGTAGTGTGGCTGCTCAGGCCACATGTTCTCTTTAAGTTAGAGTCCAGAAGCAAGAGGAAGCACTGTGATTATTGTTTGGGTGGCTATGGCATCAAGTCTCAATTGTATTTGGTTCTAATAGTGCAATAATTTGATCAAATGTAGAGAATTGACTCACAGAGCAGAGCCCGACAGTGAAATAAGGACCTCAAAGAGCTGAGCTCCCTCTAGTGCAGTGATTCCCAACCGGGGGTACACGGACCCCTAGGGGTACGCGAGGGTATTGCAGGGGGTACGCAGAAAGATTATAAATTAGCCTACAGTATCCACACACACAAAAAAAAAAAATTATACTATATTATATTGTATTATATCATGAATTTTAGTAAGGCCATACGTTTATTTTCCATGAGTAGCAGTTCGTCCACAGTGATTGTAACACTACAATGCACATAATATGAAAAGACTATAAAGTGGCGCGCTTTAAAAAAAAAAAAAAAAAAAGGTTCACGTTCTTGCTGCGGGCGCGCACGATTCGCGAAGCTAGCTAACTCTAGCTGCATACCGACTGTAAACATGGATGCATGGCTAGGCAGGAGTAAACGTCCAGCTACCGCTACTGCTACCGTCGCCTCGGACGCAGGCACAGGGGAGCCCAGTGAAAAAAGGAATTAGGAAAGACTTATGAAAGACAAGCAAGCGCAAGTGTCTCATTAAAAGGTATGTTTTTACACTCACAATAATTGTTTTATTTAAATGAGCAGTTGGATAGATAGAAAGACAAAGGGTTAAATATAAGTACACATTAAGGCGAATAATCACACACGAGAGAGGGGGTACTTTTCACATGGAAACCAGCTCAAGGGGTACACTGGTCAAAAAAGGTTGGGAACCACTGCTCTAGTGGATCTCTGCAGCTTTGACTCAACGATGTGAAAATACTTTTGTTGCTCAGCAAACAATGTTTCAAGGAGACCTTCGATAGTTTGTCAACTAAACTGTGAGTCGCCTGCACGCTGCCTGTTACTGCAGCTGATAAACGTTGACTTTAAGAACGACAGAAGAGGAATTACTCTCATGACAAACCCAAGGTTTCGGCCAATATGGACATGCTGTTTAGTTTTCAGTGCTGGGGACTGTGGTTGAGTTGTCTGGCAGTGAGGAGAGGCCGAGGAGCCTGGCTGGCACACAGAGCCAGGGAGAAATGATATCTGGGCTTCGTCCCGACACCATCATGACATTTCATGAACCATGGACCTGGTGAGATAAGATCAATGGATGGACCTTCACACACTTGGATGAGGAGGACTGAGATGAGGTATAAACTTCTCTCTCTGAACAGCAGAGTTCTGACTGGATGCCGGTTCAGGGGAGGAGATGTCGGAGCATGGTGTGGGCGTGTCGTATGCAGATGCAAAGAAACAATATTTACATGCACACTTCTAAAGATGTAGTTGTAGGGAGAATATTCACCATATTTTGTACTGGCTTGTATTCACTTCTTACAGCTATAGCCTGGTAATCTGGCTTTCCTGTCAGCAGACTAATGGTATGCTGGTTGGCCCTCTGCCTTGAAGAAAAGTGGAAGAGAGACTTGGCAAAGAGTGTCATAGAGCAATGAGGGAGAGGGAGGGTACTGAGGAAGAGGAGAGGAAGGAGGGAGCAAGGGTCAAAGCTAGAGAGTGGAAATCATTTCAGATATACACACACATCCATTAATTAGATTGCCCCCCGAGTACCTGGTGTGTTGAATTGGACAAGGCAACACAAGGGACTGACTGATTTATTCAGGATTAAAGTCAATGAGAAGCACAGAGAAAGGGAAACGACTGAATAGCGGGAGGTTTCACTTTATCAAACTGGAAGCTGCTGATTTTCACACCACAATCAGTAAGAGCACTGAGGAGAACTTGCCTTCTTCTTCTGTGGTGGGTTGCTGGTGTGTGGCGGCGTGCCACTGTCTGGGTAGCCTCCTCCATAATGAGGCTCCCCATACGGTGACATGGACCCGGGGCCCGTGTCCCCCAGCAGCCCCTGGCCGCTGATGGAGCTGTGGAAGGACTCTGCGGGCGAGAAGCCCCCCTCCGACTGGGACGGGCGGCGGTCGGCGGCGACAGGGGTCCCCAGGTTTGCGTTGAGGGGCGAGCAGGTGTATATGAGGTTGAACTCTGTCCTGAAGGCCTGCTCCCTGCTAGGGAGGTTGAGGTCCAAAGAAGGGTTTATAGAATTGGTCCCTACAGATGACGGGCCTTGGGAATCTTGGCCTGAAGCACATCCAGGGAAAGAGAAGTCATCTGAGGTCAACGCCAGAGGACTCTCCAGGCTGGAGGGCAGCGACAGGTCTGGGAACTGAGGCCGAGAGGAGTCCACGTCGCTCTGAATGCACGGCTGCACGACAACAGAGCAAGAGGAGGGTGAGGGACGGACACCAAGCTGAAACTCACATGTCAGGAGACACTCAGAGAGGAACGTACCTCTGGAGAGATGGACTCAGGTCGGTGGACAGGCGACGCTTCAGGAGAGGATATGTTCTGAAGAGCAAAAGCAACGAGTGTTAGAACATGCACTGTGTCAGTTTTAATATCACCAACAGGAGAGTTATTCCGTTTTCTGCCACCATTGAGTCAAACAGCAGTGTTAGATTTCATGTCCTACATGTCTCAGTCTCAGTGTGCAACTCTGAACAGTGCAAGCCGCACTATTACACAAGTGGTACTCCATATGACCTGACAAACCGTGGCACTTTGAAAATAAAATCCAGGTAGTAAAATGGACCTGAGCAGTATTTTCTCCATGCCTACATTTGATTGTGTGTTTGCAGATGTTTACAGAGGTGTCCTTACTTCAAACTGCAGCGGGGTGTTGCAGCGGCTGGCCGGCAGCGAAGGCATGGGGGAGTACGTCAGGCCGTTGGGCAGCAAGGAGCTGCACGTGGTGTGGAGCAGGGGGTGGAGGGAGTCCTCTGGGAGCGGGGGCGTGATGGGTGACAGTGGGCGAAGCAGGTGGTCCGAGGGCGCTGGTGTCATCTCTGCCTGGTACTTGGAGCGTCGCTTCTTGAACGGTGCCGCCAGTTCTGGGAATTTCAAAGACATGGGATGTGAGGAAAAACTTCAGGACAGCCCAGACCAACACCCACCAACTGTCCACAGCCTACAAGAGCTCCACAGCTCCAACAGAAAACAATGACACAGGGAAAGACAACAGGAGCATCCACTAGTGCAGTGAGAATCCAGCATGACGTCGTTCGTACCACTGGACAGCAGGTTGGGGGTGGATCTGCTACTTGTACTCTGCTGTGAGGACGTGGACTCCGTACTGTCCTCCACGCTGGCCGAGCAACTCTCATCCTCCACTTGTTTGATCCATCTCTGCATCAAAAAGCCATTAAAACAACAATGAGATACCTTGAAAAGTGCTGAGCTGAGCTTCACTTTGAAAAATGGGCTTTAATGAAGTAGAAACAACGAGTGAAAGCTCGCGGACCCTGCCTGCAGCTCCCGTTACCTTCTTGTAGCAGCCATACGTGCCGTCCATTTGCAGTGGGCGGGGCCTGCGCTTCTCGGGGTTGAAGGGCGAGCCGAAGCGGACGTAGTGTCTGGGCGCGGTGCAGATGAGTGAAGTGTGGGACAGGCCTGGAAGCATGTTGAGGGTGGTGGCCAGCACCGTGGGGTCAGTGGTTATCCTTAGTGGGCGCTCAATCAGCACCTCTTGGTAAACCTTCTCCCCTGCGGGGATCTTGTCGTTCAGCCACTCCGTCACCAGGTACTGAGAACACACACACACACACACACACACACACACATTAGATCCCCTCTACGTCTGAGCAGCGAGGTCCAAACGGCCCAAATCTTCCTACATGGTGTTTATGAAATCAAACCTTTTTGGTCTTGGGGTAGCGCATGTTGCCCTTGTTCATGCAGTTCAGACCCTGGCCGTCTCCGTCCAGAAGGTGGCCTGCCAGTCCGGTCTCTCCGTGGCTGTGCTCGGCACCATAAGGACCCTGGGATCCCTCCTCCTCCTGAGCCACACCCTGATCAGTGAACGTGGGCGCAGCTGCCATGGCCGTAGCTGCCGCGGCTGCCGCGGCCTGCTGGGCGAGGGCCTGGCGCTGCCGCCGGGCGCGCTGGGAGGAGCTCAACCGGTAGCGAGACATCCGACTTTTAGGCCGAGGCTTGGTGGGTCTTGCAGGTTTCGGGGGAGCGACGGGGGCAGGTAGGCTGGGTATTGAGGTTTTGTCTTCAATAGACGTGGCTTCCTGGAAGAGTGTGTATGAAGGCAGGACGTGAGGCAGGCGGAGCTCTGGAAATACTCCGGACAACAGCGAATATTCTCTCACTGACCATGACATAGGTGGTCCGTCGCGTACTGACCCCGACTGCAGTGTTGTGGAGTGAGGAGGTGCTTCCTCGGGGGTTCCCTGCCCCATCCTCCACGTCCACACCTTCATCCTTCACGTCTGCTCCTCCTACTCTCCTCCTACGCTTTTCCTGGCTGCTAAAAGTCTGCAGAACAAGACAAAAATTAAAGGACAGTTAACCTTTAGCGTCACTAGCCGACCTTTACCGTCACATCACAACAAGGAACTGTGGCTTCACCCTTTTACTGGAGATGACCACTCCGTTTTCGTCGACCTCGCCTTCTTCCACCTCTTCTATCTTGACTTCTTCCAGCAGCCTCTCCTGAAAGCACAGAATTGTTTCACACTTGAGTCAATACAATTAGTGTCAAGTCTTCACACTGACCAGGCAAGAGAAAAAACTTCAAGCTGATGGGAGTGTGTCCACATGCTCCACAGCTTGAGAAAACAAAAGACCAGAGACCATTACTTCAGACTTGAAGTGGCTTTGCAAGTAAGTATCTCCAATAATTCTGAGATAAAAGGAGTGAATGTAAACAGTTTCAAATGTGAGAGTCAATCTAAATGAGGTCAGGTGGATTAAAGAACTCAGGCGACTGTGCAGGGTGCTTCCCGCCCTCGCCCCGACACACACCTCTGCGTCACTGGTCCCCTGCAGATCTTTGGCCTCTTGCTGGTGGTCCAGGCTCTGGCTACCGTCTCCAGCCACACTCCCCTCCAGCTCTCTCCTCCGGGCCTTCCTCCGCCGGGTCTCAGCACCAATCAGAGGGGAAGGAGGCACCAAGGAGGGGGGGCTGAGCGCATTCTCCCTGGGGCTGAGGTTATGCTTCTGCACTGGGCAATTCTGGTTGCCCTTATGGCAGGCACAGTCCACTTTGTAATTACTGGTGAGGAGAATATATGGGTTAACTGGAGAAAGTGGGGAAACATGCAACACGACAACAACTGAAGGTCACAGTTAACAGATATTTTATATATAATTTCCAACCTTGCTTAGCAAACTTTCAGCGCCGTGCAAAACCTAAGGAACTGTAGGAACTGTGCACAGGAAACTGAAAAACAATTCAATTGAAACGTGCGCACGTCAAGTGACTCGGTGTCTTATCAGTACAGGTTTACTTCTAAGCTTACTGTGAAACTCTTTAGCCACATGGCCCAAACAGCCTCCTGCAGTAACAACATGAGACTCTAGAAACAACTCTATGAGCTGTTAAACAAGTTTTACAGCGACAGCATTGGCAAAAATGACTCTTTGAGTATGGCTTGGGTGTCAGTTCATGGACTAAGAAACTTTCAGTTGTTGATTTTGGCACCAAAAAAATAGAAGTGGTAAGACAAAGTGCAAAACAATATAAATGGTAAACAGGTTTTGAAATAGCCGAGTTATGAAATTAATGTCATTTACAAACATACCTACAAATCCTAAAACTCTTAATACAATAATAGAAGTGCTTTTAAAACAGCAGAAATGTGAAGTAGAGGATAACACTGACCAGCTATTGAACTCGTAGTCAAATCCAATGGTGACTTCAGCATCCTTTGTAATCTGAGCGATGGCGTAGATGCACAGGTGGATCATACCGTCTGCAATCATATGCCTCACCTGTAGAGGGCGAGAGAGTCTCAATAATACGTTCTCTTGGAGACCACTGATCATTTCTCTTCAGAGTTTGTCGGAGTCAGCTGTTGGCTCATACTTTTAAGAAATGGCCGAGAGGAGAAATTCTTATGATCACAGCATTTCAGCAACACTCTGACTAACTGAACATTGTGGTCAAATAAACAACAACAGTATAACGGGACAGACAAGACAAACACTGAGGTTAAAAAGACTGGATTGATTGGCTGACCTCGGCGTTGGGCGTGCATGACCTCCTGATAAAGCGAGCATCGTTTCCAAAGGTCCTGGCATCAACACACATCTCCACATCATTGAATTTGGAGTAGAAGAGCACAAAGGGGTAGGGTCTGCACAAAGAAACGCAGTACAGGGGTGAGTCCACACCCGGTGGTTTTACATGTACAGAAGGGTAATAACACAAAGATCTCAACTCCCACTTTTTGAAAAAGTGTCCATTGACTTCAAACTGTTGCTTGAGCATGACTTTCCCCCGGTATTCGATGACGAGCGTGTCTGGCTCCAGGTTCTTAGCTGCTCGGAGGATTTTCCGATGTTTTTGCACCCGCGTCACTCGGCCCAGCTGAAGCTGCAACCCACAAATCAAACACTTAATTTCATTGGCAGAGCAGTACAGAAGCTTGACTGAGGTACGATTACACAGCAATGAATGGGAATACGTAGGCAGGCAGTGCACCGCCACTAAACTAACTCAAATCAATACCAGCATTTATCGCTATGTTGTTGTATAAACTGTTATCTGGTGCATCATGAGGTCACTGTAGAAAATCCTTCACATGTCTGCTAAGCCTGCCGTTAACCAGATGTGATTGAGTCTGAGTCAGACCTGCATCTGGGAGCCCAGCACCGTGTTGTTACAGGCCAGCTCGGTGCGGTTGATGGTGTCCATGGTGTCGGCGGAGGCCTGGATCTGCGCGGTGGAAGGGTTGGTGGTGCCACTCTCCGCCTCGGAGGAGCTGCCAGTGCGGTGGAGCTGCTGCAGCAGCGTCTGGACGTCGGCACTGTACTGGTTGGCCATCGCCTCCTCGTACTGGTCGGTCCACTGACGGATCTTGCTCTCCCAGCCCTCCACGGTGTTCTCGTCGAGCACGCTGGCCTCGGTGGTGGAGTTCTGCACAGGACAGCACAGACGACGGTGCTCAGTGTTTTTATTCACCCAAAGTGGGGCTGGATTTCAAAGGTTTGGCGATTTGAGATGGACAGTGAAGTCCAGACAACGTATGTCCAGGAAATCTAATGTTGTCAGCAGTCTTTGTTGGGTGAATGCTGAAAGGCTTTGCTGCATGCTTTTTAAGTCTTTAACCGTTTCCAGATAAATCACAAAAAACTATGAAAAAATGTCCCATACAAAGCGGATGGGAAAGACACCTTGTGGAGGAGATCAAAGCAGATCCCTCATCACCTCCATCAGCTTCATCCAGCTTCAGCATTCACACTTGTATTTTCATCTGGAAATACAAACCTCTAGTTCGATTGGTATTTCCAAACATTTTGTGTTTCTGTTCACAAAGGAAGTGGAGAAATAAACTATGCTAAAAGCATGTTTGCTGTTTGTGTTTTTAGTTTTTCTACAAGTGGGTCTTAACAAAACTTCTTCTTAAATATTAGCACATTTGTAAGGAACGTGCAGTAGTGGGATGAGCAGCAGAGCCGAGTCTTTGAGTTGTGTATTAGTGTGTCGTTGCCTCAAAAGGCTCCATCTGTTACCGGCTTTGCACCACAAATACCTTCACGTCCATGCCAGGATAAGTGATCTTACCTTCATCCTCATGGACTTCCTGGATCCCTCTCTGAAAGCCTGAAAGAGAGAGAAGAAACTACCGTTCAACATGTTTGTAATGGAAAACAAAAGTCCCCCACTGTATCTGGCTCCAGTGTTGCCGCCAGCTGACAGGCAGCAGCGCTCACCTTCACCTTCTTGCCCTTTGGAGTCCCGCGGGCCTTTTCTGTGCTCTTCTTCCTCTTTTTGGACTTGTTCCTTTTAACACGGTTGACAGTGAGCTTGATGCTGGTGGGAGTGTGCTGGGTGGCGGTGTACGAGATGGTGGAGGGCGACACCTCTTCATCGCCACTCTCTGTCGCGCTGCTTTCCCCAGCTACGGAAACAAACGAGGAGTGACTTGGTTAGAGATCATGAAGAGCAAAGACAGTGGCAGCTTTGTGTTGTGAATGAGCCACGTTACCCGAGACATTTTCAGTTTTCCTGTGCTGGCCGTCTGCTCCTTTCCTCCTGTCCAGGCCCCTGTGATAAAAACCCAGGGTCACAAAAAGACAGCTCACTCATGGTGCCGGCTTACAACAGTGAATTTGGAATTTAATGTAGCAGTAATAATAACAATAATACCAATAATACCAAAAGTGTGATTGTTAACAGTACTGGAAGTGTTGTGTGGGTGCTAGAAAGTGCTACAACAGCCTGACGGAGGGCAGTTATCTTCCACTCAGAGCCAGAGAGAGCGTGACATGGCGAGCAGTGGAGATGTCGTGGACTCGGGGCCGGTGTGGATGGGTCCACGTCTAACCTGCAGTTGTCACATTTGATGAGCAGGCCGTTGGGCGTCCGGCTGCAGTGACACCAGGGGGCCACAGCGCCGTCCTCCTCGGAGGAGCTGTCGCTGTCGGCCGAGTTGTCTTCTGTGTCTTGGTGGTAGCGGGAGCTGCGTACCACGCCGTTGAGATCCATGTGGGTAATGATGGTTTGGGAGAGCGGGGAGGCGGGTGGGGTGGGGGGAGGGGGCGCGCCATAGTTGTGATCCTGACAACACACAACGGAAGACTGTTGCATCTTCAAACAACGAGTGTTCAGGCAACAAAAAAAAAAAAAAGGGAAACGGAAAATGGAGACGAATGAAAATGAGGGCAAAAAAACAGGTATGTGAAACAGTACAGCTGTTAATAACAGAAGTAGCCTGTAGTAACAGAGAACTAACAGCAGAAGAGATGTCTACATATTCAAACAACAAGAACAACCAGTCCTCAGTCTAATTCTTACTGTCACATTATAATACAAACAGAAACTAGAGAAGATTAGGACAAGAGAAAGGCAGGACCGATTTAACTGGGTTATTAATGTAGCTTCTGAGACACTGACTACTGGAGCCAGCCTAACTCGTAATTAGAAAGTATTACACATTTCATTCAAAAAGACATGCTTGAATTAGAAGTGTTGATTGCAAAAGAATTGTGTGAACTCACAGCATAAGGTAGTCCCCGATACCCATGACTCTGTGCACTGCCACAGCTGTGGTTGTTGTAGTTTTTCTCGTTCACTGCAGGACTCGCTTCAACTGACTCAGGGCTGCAAAACATACAGGAAAGGCCGTCAGTTCCACAACCACGGCTCGATTCTCCATCTTCACGTAAACCTGCTTTTTTTCACGACCACTACATGAAGAAGAATTTCAGTGTGAGACGTCAGTCCGTCACTAGGGGGCACCGAGACCCTGCAGGTACCTTCCAGCCCGACGTGCAGTGATTTCAGGAAAACAAGGTGAGCCGCCATTATGTTAGCCAACCCTGTTGGCCTTTAATGAAGGACTGAGGACACAGTGAGGCAGTCTGTCATTCAACTCTTCCTCCCAATGTGGAACAAGCTTTCCAGTCACAGAAGAATGGAGGTGACTTTAAACCACAGGTGAGAAAGGAAGTACCAGAGAGAAGCTCTGCAAGCAGGTTCACCACAGGCGTGTGACCAGCACCTCCCCAGAGTGGACAGTACCTCACCAGTCCATGCATTCCCTTCATTTCTATTTAGTCAACTTGAACTGTATTGTTTGCTGCAGGGCACCGCCCACAGAGATGATCTCGGAGAACAAAACTGTTCAGGACAAATTGGAAGTAAACTAAACTGCAACCAGATGAAAAAGAATTCAGACATACTGTATGAACATTTCAGGCTGTACTTACAGGTTTAAAAACAAAGAAAGCCAGAAGAATGCTGTTTGTCTAAATATATGTAATTTGTAACCTACATGATGATGTGACAACATGGTCAAGCCCACCTCAGCCGTCACACAATACTAACTTACATCACTACTTGGCAATAGCAGATAAAATAAACATATTTGTGCGTTTTATAGTTGCTTTGTGGCTGTAGAAATCTTTGTTGGGAAGCTGGTTAATGTCCCTTTGAAACAATGCCATGTTTGTAAAGAACATGCACGTGTGGGCTGAGCAGCGTGTGGGCAAATATGATGTGTATTGACAAATACGTGAGAGGAGAAGAGGCAATGACCTAAACCCTATGAAACGCTGCTCAGCGTGCCGCCAGTGCCCATCTCATCCACCACACAAGAGTGAACAGGAAAGAAAACACCGTTTGGCAGAGAAGAGTTGGAAGATTTCTCATGGAGGTAATTTACAGACCCCGCTGCTCATCCCACACATGCTAATTCCTTACAAATGCTGCACAATTTATAACGTAATAACCAGTCTTGACAGGGACATTAAACTATTCCTCCAGCTTCTTGTAGTGCGTATCAGCAGAGAAGACGTTGATCAACATGCAGTGTGTGTGTGTGTGTGTGTGTGTGTGTGTGTGTGTGTGTGTGTGTGTGTGTGTGTGTGTGTGTGTGTGTGTGTGTGTGTGTGTGTGTGTGTGTGTGTGTGTACACCCTACAGTAGGGCTGCTCGATTATGGAAAAAAATCATAGTCACGATTATTTTGGGAAATATTGAAATCACGACCATTTCCACGATTAGGTTTTGGAACAGCATTATTGAACATGTTTATAAAAAACTCTCTTGTTGAATATATAAACATATCTTGTAATGTAGTAGTAGAAAATAAACTACTGTTTATTTAAACAATAAATAACTTTAGATACTAATCTAAACTACAGTAACGAATCATGTTGCTTTACATTATATGTTGATACTTTGGCCGTCCTGTGAGACGGCGAGGCGAAGTTCTTAAAGCTACGTCATGCTAGCAGCCACCGTTAGCATGACTTAGCTTTAAAATGACACGGAACCTAAACCACTGGTGAAACACGCTGTTATTGTCATCATCCATAGATGTTAGTGTATGGCAGGTATAACAACAACGAGCACACAGGAAACCATACGTTCAGAACTTTTTCTGGAAATTTAAACGTTTCCCCACCCTACAGTGGGAATGGTACTGTTTTTATAGTTGGGGTTCTCGATTGTGTCATTTTTAAAAGCACCACACGGATACACGGAGCACCACCCACAGTTTGAACATGGAGACTTTTTGTCAATGACTTAACAGCTTGTTGCTGTGACACTTCCAATCATGGTCTGATGTCAGCGATTGACGCGTTTGTGTCTTTTCATACTGGACACAGAGAGCAAGTTGTTTACCACGATGATCATGTTTTGCTGCAGGCACATGTCCACAAGATGACCAGCTACAGGAGGGTCACAACCAGTACTTCTCCTGAGGATAGAAGCTCATTGGAAAACTTGATTTCATCCAAACAAACTGAAATGTTAAAAGTATTTTCAGTTTCAATGATGACAGCCCCTGTTTAGTATAATATGAGATTTCATATATATTAACTCATTGTAAAACCGTTACTTTAGATTGTAATCCATTAAAGGAGCACTTTTAGTTCCTGTGGAGAGGTTTCATTGTTGGATTTAAAGTGATTAAAAATACATACTGCTATTGATAACCATCTTACGTGTGTTTGTTAGTTATTTAGTTTGATTTTTCTGTAACCCTATTCTATTTGAAGCCACGTTCACCACTAAATTCACCATTCAGCTTAGAGTTCACCCGTTCCAGAAGTGAAAGGCTTTGGCAGGTCAAAAATGAGAACTCAACTCAAAGGTCAACACAGATTGTAGCAGCGGGGCAACGATGACTTACTCGGATCCAGCAGCCATATCTGAGTAAGACGTTTCAGGTGTGGTGACTCCCAGCGCGATTACTATGCTCATGACGTCCAGCACAGCGACGCGTGGGAGGGGGGGAAGAGGGGGAGGGAAGGGGAGGGGGGAGGGGAGGGGACGGGAGGGACAGGATGGGACGGGGAAGGGGGGGGGAAGAGGAGACGCACAGAGGGGAATCACAGGGTCCCAGCTGCAGGCGCAGAGCACTCCAGAGGTGGGGCGCCTCCGAGCCGGAGCCCAGGGCTGGCGGTCATGGGGGATCTGAGGAGAGGGCACAAGAAACACACCGTCAGCTCCACACACTCTGTACGGAGCACAGACAAACCAACACTGCAGGCTGCGCCACCCTGGGGGTAGGCAGTCTTCATTCATCCACAGACAATCAATTACACTCTCCAAGTAATTCAATCACAACTTCCTGGAAGTCAATAACACTTGTTCTCTTCATGTTGAGATGACGCTTTTCACATTTATTCTTAAGTCTGAGCTGGAATGTTTTAAAATATAAACCATCCACTGTGCTATTTGACAATCAAACATGAACAGCTGACACAGGTCCATGTCACCAGAGACGCCCTGACCCTGCATCCCCAAACCAGGCCAGTTAGGAGAAGAGTGTCAGCAGGTCGCTGTGAGAATGACTTGATCTGAATATGTGTGACTGGAGTGCACCCAACAACGCGTGTTGTTAATGTGCCCACGCCCCTACAAATGTGTAACAAGCATGTTAATGCTCTATTGTTAAAGACGACATTTCTATTTGTCGGGTATGAAAAAGTAAAGATTGTAGGCCGTCCTGGAAGGAAGATAACATGAAGCTGGTGAGTGGTCAAGGATCTGAAACTAAGATGAAATGTCCAGAATTGTTCAATCAATGCAGTCCCAGTATAGCCCCACTTTGCTTTGGACCTATTAGAAGATCTCAATCAGGGGCCGGCCAATTAACTGGCCAGCCGGTTTAATGAGCTGCTAATAGCCATCAGACAATACTAGGTAATCTGACAAAAGTTGGCCGACTGACACCGACGTTAATTCGGGCCGAGATTTCCCCGACATTCAATATTGAAAAATACAATATGGTACATTTCAATAAAGCTTTTTGTGTTAAATTCTTAGTTTTAAGTGTTGCTACTTGTGCACATGTCTCCCCTGCCTGCAGCGAGCTGCTCTCATGGCCCCGCCCCCTCCCGCTCGCTCACCCCACTAACGCCTCAACATTGCAGACAGACGCAACAGAGAAACACAGAAAATCTCCAGAGAACGGCGAAAAACATGTTCCAACCAAAAGTTCAAGCAGGACAAATTGACTCCAGCACGTCCCGAGCTGTGCCTGACTGGAGGGAGTGTGTTCTTGATGTTCAGCTCTGCCGCAGAACACACTTGGGTGAAGATTCAATACAAAACACACTTTGATTGTATCATTACTGGCTTCTCATTCATTTTATGACCTTAAGCGCCATTAAGTTTAATCTGATTCAGTGAGATCTCACAAATTTAAACAGTGTGAACGTTTCAGGTCGTGCCAGGTGAGCCTGAAGCTGTGTCAAACATGTGGTTGGTGGGCCAAAACAGGGACACCAGAGGGTCCAGGCCGGCCTGTGAGACGAGCAGTACTGAACGAGACTGCATGTCACAGTATATTGCACCGGGATACATCGTTTAAAATTGGCATGTTGAAATTGTACATTTTAAATTTTTTAGATATTACACTTTCCTATATGTATTCTATTTATTTGCAGTAAAACATTTGGATTTGTGGATGTGTTCTGCATTGTTGTGCTGTCATTTCTCTGGTTTCACCTCCTCTAGCTTCTCCCTGAACTAAAACAAGCTGGCTTAAATCCTACAAAAAGCCATTTTGTTATTGGATTTTTAAGCGTCTTAATTCACATAGATTGAGATTATTTAATTCCCCAGAGGGTTAGTGCCTTTTTGCATATCATGTTAATTTATTTTGTTAAAATTTTTCATAAATTGTCCAACAGTAAGTCTGATTAAAGTATCTGGAAATAGTAAACGTTTTCCCCATCAATTCTTTCTTTTTATCAAGTGTTTGGAGCTATCAGCCATGAAAAGCATGCATTTTGTCTTATTTTAATTGACAAAGTTATTCAATTGGCCTAAAGATAACTGATTGGAATGTTTTATTCTCCAATACTGAGCAAAAAAAGACTATGAGGAAGGCAACGTTTGTGTCATCGCCGTTAGCTCTAGACTCAGTAAAGTTGGTGGTGAGGCTGATCGCAATCGACCCCTCAAACAGCAAGGCCACACACTGGCATGTTGTGCCTCCAGTGAACCGGGGGGGGGGGGGGATTAGCCATGATGAGCCAGCCTCGGCCAATCCCGCCACTCGGCTGTACACATTTGGGTTTTTGAACAACATTGCATACACGGCTTTACAAGAGCTCAGTTCAAGAGCAGCTGAGTTTATAACGTCTATTAGATGAGACACTGGTCCGTTACAGGCTCGTCTCCAGCGTATGCTGATACTCATTTATAAATGCTAAGTTCAATAGCACAAAGACACAACACAGTGGAAAGGCCTGGAATTGAACTTGCGTGCCCCGTCCAGTAAAAGGTTGACTCTATTTGACGTCACGTGTAACCAATGCGAGTGGAGAGCGTTTAATTTCAAACCCTGGACTTGTGAATATTAAACTGAGTTCCACAAGGGGCCAAACACAGACAATCACCCGTCTCTGATGGCTATTAAGAGAGTTGACTTTACCAGCCTCAAAGACTTCTCAGCCAGGAACACAAGCAAGAGAGCCTGGTAAAAGCAGTTACAGTAATGGTAGTGTATCTTTAGTGTGTGTGTGTGTGTGTGCGCGCATGTGCATGATGCATGGGGGAGGCAGAGAAAGAACAGCCTCGGGGCCCATGACTACCTTAATCCTTCCCTGCGCATGATTATATTACTTTCACATTACACAGAGAAGCCATCTTTACACGAGTGTAAATACTAAATATGCTGAGTCACACAGACAATGAAGCCCTGGGAAGCAGTTCCAAGTGTGTATAGTTGGAATGAAACCCGGCGGTGGACATGGTGCGATAGACCTGCATGTTGATCCAGAACAGACCTTCAGCTCGGCTATTCCAACACCTAAAAGAACCCAAAAACACCAAGCAGGGGCTGTACAGTGCTGCGGGCCCCCTCACTGAAGGCTGCAGTAACACAGAGAGCCAACAGGAGGCGTCGTCGGGTCAGGAGCTGAAGGGTGAGTCATCTAGCAGGAGGCCCTGCCCTCTGGTCATGTGACTGCTGAAACACTGACCCACACTGCTCTGCTGCTCTCTGCTCACACAGGCAGGACCAGCAGTGGAAGGAGGAACGGGTCTGTTTGAGCTGTTCACATTCTGAGGAGAACATTTGGTTTACAGCAAACCTCCTGTTCAAATGGACAACAACCACACTGCTCACATGCTGCACATGCTGCACCCTTTACAGCCAGTGATTGTTCACAACGAACAACCACCGTTGCTGATTTTAAAGATGTTTAGCCTTTCCTAAAGATGTTCATTGTTTTATTTTTTGCTTTAATTGTTAACTTTTATGTCTCCACATAAACAAAGGTGAAGCAGCAGTATTTGAGGCAGTGAGAGCAAACATCTGCCCTCATTGAAATAAACTTTTTTTCCTGACGAGACGTTTCTTTATTTTGATTCATCCATGGTGAGTTTACTGAGAGCAGCTGTGGAAAAACTCAACACATTTATCACTTGAGACAGGCCGTGTCCTGGAGAGCTGCGGCAAACACTCAACGTTATCGGCAATGGCGATTCCTCTCCTCAACTCAACCTTTTACTAATAGGAAGCCTATTCCTGTTTGGTCTCCCGTCTCAAACTGGTCACCTGCTCTCAAGTAATTCCCCTCCACACCACTGTGTGTGCTGTGCTCCCGCTGCTGGTTAGACCCGCTAGCCTCTTTCTCCCTCCTCACTGTTTTAATATGAAAGTGCCGGCAGGTGTCAATGTAAGAAGCATCCGAGGCTCAGTCCAGGCTATACGGCGTACGCCCAGTCATTTTCCACTCAGAACTGCACACACCCACTTCCTAATCCCCCATGATGCACCACTCAGCAGTATCTACCAGCCAGGCTGCTGAGTTTCCCCCTATAAGATGACAAAGCTGTGACTCGCCCAACTCTGAGAATATTCACTGATCTGATTGGTTAATGTCTATGTTTAGTGTGCACTATGAGGACTGAGGAGCAAACCAGAGGCAGCGTTTGGTGGGTCATTATGAAGTATGGCCAACTGCTAAATTATACTGAATTTATGTGACAATGGGTTGCTTTGAAAGAAGGCAATAATCAAGCATTTACCCACTTTTACTGTCAGAAAATTAGCCATTGGTGGAAGCACAATTGTCCTGGGGACATATTTTACTGAGACACAATTTAGATGACAATTGAACAATTTCAATTTGTCACCTCAAACTGTCAATAAATACTATTCGATGTACATTTGAATTTAAAATAAGAATTAATTTGATTAATCCATTAAAATATGACTCAAACAAAACCACAACAGAATTGTAGAAGGTCTGCATGAGTCAACAACCTTCAAGCCTCCTGTCAGAGGTTCTAAACCCAGGCTGGATTACTGGTAGACTGACTTCTGGTGACACACTCTCACTCCTAGACCAAGGACCTCCATCATGTCCAGGTCAGATCAGGTTGCCCATCCAGAAGCTTTCGTTACAAACACATGAAGACATGCAGAGGTCAGCTACAACAGATGACCGGTAGCTCTAATTCTATGACTGCAGCAATGTATACATGTAATGTGTTTCCTTCAACACAAGGGCGCTTATGACAACTAGTCAATTAACACACAGAATTGTCAGCAGATTATTCCTTAGTATTGTATTACTTGCAGTTTTAAGGCAGAATTGTGTGTGGCTCATTGAAAAAGAGAGCAGCATGGAAGAGAAAATGGAAAGACACAGTTTGTAGCAAATTCTAAAATCCTGGTATTAAGTGGAGCACAGGGGTGCCTGATTCAGAGCCTTTAAAAACAAAAGTCAGTGGCTGCAGGGTCTCCTGTGGAAGATCAGTGGCTCACTAAAATAACCAGCTCACTCTGACTTGGCTCACAAAGGGAGTCACTAGTTGGGCCTCGTCCAAAAGTGCCAGACGGTGAAGCAGTGAGGTAAATTCCATATGAAGAAGGAAAGCCTTTCTTTACCTCCCTCTCTCCTCCTTCTCTTCCCCCACCTCGCTCCCTCCCTCCCTTGTTCCTCCGGCCATGAATAAAAGGCTCAAATTACCATCAGTCTCAACAAAGTCTTTTCTCCCCACTAGAACAGAGGCCATTTTGGAGACAAGTCGAAGGGGGAGGGACATCCAAACAAAATGAACAGCAGAGGACACCCTCACATTATCTCTGTCTCGACACACTTGTCTTCCTACATTGTTAACCACACTGATCATTTTCATTTGTTGTCATTTCAAAACGTGTCTCTGGAGAGAAACAAAGATCACGTTCCTTCAACCACGGAGGCATAACCAGAGCAGCTTCAACATGCGCTGTCTACAAGCTACTGGATCACCTAAACCCATTCCTCTAAAACTCATACATTCTCCATACAGTCCACAACTAACTGGACCCCAAAACTGCATTCAACACACTTAAAAAAACAGCTGAAGACGACGACACAAATTCACACCTGGCTGTGGAAAAAACATGACATAATAGCCGCAGTCTGACGTCACCTAATAGCCACAATAATTACACACAAGTTCCAATCGAGCTGCAGAAGCGACTGACGCTGGCAGGAGCATAGACCTATATGACCCAGAGTTATAGAAAAGACTATCAGCAGGAATCTACTTCTGAATTTCTATGCTTTTTCCCTCTGTGTTTTGGGTGTATTTGGTGGGTCACAGCGCCCCTACAGGCTGGCATATGTACTACATGCCCTCAGGGCTCGTGTTGAGCCGTGTGGACGGAATCTTTTTTGAGGAAAAAAGATCGTTTTGGCTGGTGTGGACAAGCCTGAGTGAAGTGATGAGATTTAACATGCTCCCACTCAGTCAGAGAATCAATCCCATGATGCTTTGTGATCCACGTTCAGCTGTAGCAGGAAGTATTGACGATGACTTGTAAGCTGCTTGTCTTTGTTTCGAAAGTGAAGCAGAAATTTCCACTTAACTTGGAGCCTGATCAAGAGAAGAGTAGAGTCTCTTCTCGATCCTCTAGTTCAGTTTTGACACACACATTTTTCTCTGGTTCACCAGAACATTTCGTCCCGAGGCTGCATTTACAAAACACAAAAAGTGGAAACGTTTGCTTTTTGGGTGTTCCGTTTACACGACAGCAGTGTTCAGAGACACTGACACCTTTTTAAAACATCTCCATGTCGCCTCCATTCAGAACAATGAATGAATCCAGGTGCTTTGTGCAGTTCACGGTGCTTCACCCATAAAGTGAACATTTCCTACAGTCATCTGGATCACGTGTAGAGAAAAGCTTTTTCTTACATACACACAGTGAACAAATGCAACTATCCTTTTCAAAACAGTGTCTGGGTGCAAATTTTTGCATAAAAAAACCTAACAACGATGCATTGTGAAATTAACCAGGGCCTGATGTGCCTTTACACCAAGATTTTTACTGGTCAGATTATCAAGAGCACTGCCGTAAATCCCTGATGATAAGCCGCTACTCTTTTTCACACACTCTGAACCCTGTGGCTTAAACAATGATGTGGCTAATTGATAGATTTTTACAGGTTAACAAGCTTCATGTCACTGATACATGGGTGATGCGTTCAGGTGCATCGCCAAACGCCGACCTTTCCTTTAAAAAAAAAAAAAAAATCAATACAAAATTGGTGGGTTTGTGTCCATGTAAACTCAGCAAGGGGCTTCTTTAAGTGTTTTTCCTCCAAGCTCAACAAGCTCAGAATTCTAGCAGGATAACACACCATGTCACCAAACTCCAATCATCTAAAATATCCTTTTTTTACCATGGCAACGAGTTCACTGGACTCAAAAGGCCTTCTCAAACACCAAATTAAAAGCATCCATACTCAGCAAACAAGCACATCCAGTCCTGAAACTACAGTGCCTTGCACAAGTATATACCTATTTGCACTTTTCCACATTTTGTCACATAACTACCATAAATTCCAATATATTTTATTGGGATTTTATATGATTGGCGGCGCGTTGTGTTGGTCTAATTGTGAAGGGGGAAAACAAAAAAGTAGTTTTCTTTCCCAATGAAAAACTGACATGTTTGATTACTGCATTTTGAATATCGCACAGCAATACTGAGCATTTCCTGAGGAGACAGCAGCACCCCTCAGCCCACAAGCAGGTGCAACTTACAATGGTTCTACCCTGAAAACATGGCGGAAGGTACACACAAGAACAGTACTCGGGAAAATTTTTCTCCCACTGAACACAGTGTGAAGTCTGGATGTTTTTGGGGGATTTTTTTAAGGATGCTGAGGACAAACTAAAAAAAAGATAGTCAACCCGTCTGTAGAAAAAACGTCTCCTCGAGGAGAAACATTTCAAAATCGTAGAGCCATCTCTGGAAAATGTCATTGTTTCTGTCAAACTTTCCCAAAGTTTATCTATAAAGGAAAGTCCAGTTGAAGTGTTACTCAACATCAGTCCTGTATAAATGTGTTATTGCCATGACACACACAGCAGTACAGCAACATGTGTTTCTGCTGTATACAACCACTGCCACTTAATTATTGCTGACGCTGCTTCAGATTTGGGCCAGACGCAGATGCTTCTGGCCGAGCTCGACAGTAGCTCTGCTCTGCTCAGCTGCAAACATACTCTGTTGTAACTTCGGTTACCAGATCGCAGAGCATAAATCGAAACAGAAGCATTGAGTGAGACGGCAAGTTGGACAAATCCGTGAAGAAACACAGCAACACATATCGCATTTACAATTGTAATATTACATCAAGTGTGTATGTGTGTCTCAGTACATTTACTTTTCTAATACTTATAGAGTGAGCGTGCAGCTCACAGGATGCTTATGCACCAAAATCTGCCCTCTCATATTTTATTGCAAAGGACATGATGCTACTCTAAATCGCTGAGCGGCCTGGCTTTCTGAGGCTGATGAAGGTTGCTGTTCCCGCTCTACAAACTTCTGTCACAAACTGCTTTTTCAACAGTGAAATCCCAAACCTGCACAACAATGTTAATGATCTTGTAAAAAGCAACCACGGACTTCTGGAGCAACCCTACCTCAGTGTCACCAACCACTACCCCAGTCCCTGGTAACACAGTTCTCCCCAGCAGGGTCCTCATCTCACAACAGCAGGAAATCTTTGGGACTATGGCGGAATAGTGGAGCATCAACAAGACGGACCTGGTTTATGTGACGACAGACAACACCAACAACACGGCCAAGGCTTTTGAAGGGTTCACAGATCTGTGGCTTGGGTGCTTTGGGCAAAACTTAAACCTGGCCACCTCGAAGGCTCTGACGATTCAGAGGGTTGACACAGCAGTCGGGGCCAAAGCTGCTCACAGTGCTGGAAGAGGAAGAGGACTGAAAGAAAAGCAAGCTGCCCTCAAATGCCACAAAATTCTCTCATCCATGATGTGGTGACACGATGGGGACCAACACACAAGATGGTCGAGCGCTTTCTCAGCCAACAGCAGCCAGTCGCTGCCACATTGGCTGCAGGAAGAGGAACATGGCATTTAATGCTTAATGACTGGCATAAGTGTCTGAGAGCAACTCTGCCAGCTCCTTGAGCAAGTGGACTGATGCGCCGAGGCCAGCCCTGAGCAGGAGAAGGGAGAAGAGCTAAAGAACACCTATTCAGAGAAGGCAAATAGATTGTTTCATTGACTTTCAAAAATAACAATTATTCACTGATTTCAAAACTTGAGTAGTTCATGAACCACAACTTATAAGAACAGCCACAACTACAATTATATCTTAAAATAATAGCAACAAACAAAACCAAGAAAAATAAAACCCTAATCTGCATTCACGCCGGTAAAACCTGAAAGATTTGCAACATGCAAAACACACTAATAATGCAGTGAAAAACAAAACACAAAACACTGAAGTTGACGAGCTTGTAATTTTTGGGGTCATCTCACTGATGTCATACAGACCACTTTACAAATCAGTTAAATCATTTGGTGGCGTTGCCTTGGGGTGCAGACAGAACAGCGTGATAAACTTATCTCCTTCTGCTCTTCGTCTGACAACTTGAAGCCAAAATGTGTCTCTGCGACTGGAGTTGCCCGACTGTTCTCCTTTTCAATCTCTTGCTCCATGATCCACACAATGTGCAGCTGCATGCACCACAGGTGTATTCACCGTGTTCTAACAGCACAGGAACCTGCATACACACCGTGCAGCACATTCATCTTTCTTTCTCCGATTGTATTGTTATTATCGTGTGAGGCCAACATTTAAATCACAATCAAAATTCAAATAATTGTCCTGACCTTTTTTACATTTTAATCTGAAGAGAACAAAGTCAGCAGCATGTTATTTCTTATAAAGGAGGGGTCAGTCTACTGGTTAATTTGATTTGGAAACATGTTGTTATTTTAAACACTTGCAGTGCAGCTTCGTTTATACTCCGTTAGTTTGTTCTTACGTGTTACACACACGTTACTTTGTTTAATATGGTTTGATTTCTACCTAACATATCAGTTCTTCTGAAGCCTGTTACAATTGTATTTACAATAGAAATGTTTTAACTTGTGCCTTTACATGAACTTGTAGCCACATCAGCACCAACAGCATTAAGGCTGTTTAATGGTTGACACGTCCGTGAGCTGCGCTCCCAAATGACGTTATTTCAGCCGCCAGCCCCTCCATGCTGTCCTGTTGACGTGGACGTCACCGCTCTGTGTGCCTCCAAATTTCTCTGACGACACGGACGGAGACGTGCGGAAAAAAAGGCGGAGCTGAAAGACTGAAGACTTGGTTTTAAAGGCACAAAAAAGCATAAAGCTGCACATCCACTCTGGAAACACAAGATTTGACTCATAGATGTCTATTTGCTTCAGTGTCAGACGTCAACAGAGGGAACATTCAATTCTAAACAATAGGTGAATGTGCCGCTTTCCACTTGAAGGATCACCTGCTGGTGTTACAAGAAGTCTACTCCTTCTGCTCCAATCTAATACTGCGGTGGAAGTGTGATTGCGATGCACTGCCCCCTGCAAGGTTGGGAGCGGGAGCCGCTTGGAGTATACATGGCAGATACGTTCTCACGCTGATTCTGCACGTCAAAGTTCCGCACGTCAAGCATAAAACAGCCACTGGCATGACAGACTTGAACTACAACTGCAACAAAAACTGCAATATAATAACCTTGTTGGTTACCTCACACAAACACAGGGGGTAAATCTGGTCATTTATTGGTCTTAAGCTTCTATAAAACACTTTTCAAAACTTCTAAACACTTGAAAACAACACTGGGTAAGTCGGAATGGTCCCCACTACTCCCATATCTATCGACTTCTACTTAACCCCGGAAGTGTTTCGTGTGGCAGCCATGATAAGACTGTCTGAATTCTCAATCAGCAAAGGAAAGTAGGTCCATTGCTTCCTTTAGAGCAGGGGTCTCAAACTCGCGGCCCGCAGGACAAGATTTTGTGGCCCTCATCTTGATATGAAAGTATAATATTGGTGCGGCCCGCGAGGGGAGAAGACCTCTGACATTGCCACTCAGCCAGCTCCCGCCCGCCATCCGTCGTTGGGTGTCATGGTCGGGGCGAGGTTAACCTCCTCCGGCTACAACAGCAGCCACCTTGTGTGAGCTCGCCACCCCAGTACCTTCTTCCGTCTACAAATGCCATTATCGAGCACATAAAGAAAGGCGGCTGCTACTTGTTGCTTCATAATTCGCCGCGCTGTTACAGGAAGAAGTAGAAGTGACGCCGCGCTTCGATCGAGATGTTCTCCGTATGTCGCCATTCACAGAAGGCGAATTTGTCCAAAAAAATGCATATTATAGCAGTGACAGGCTCCGTAGCCTCTGCAGGGTGGAACAGCGACAGTGAAAACGTTCCACCTTGGGAGCCGGTATAAAAACTTTGCAGATACAGTGGATCCACGCACTGGTACCGTGTGAACGGACCCCCAAAGTGAAGGAAGTCTTGCGTATACACTCTTATTCGTTGTCGTGTAAACAGGGCCCAACTTCAGATTATAATGATGTCACTAAGTGAAAGTGTCCGACTGCCACACCAACGTGATCGCCTTTCACCAACTCCTTTAGGAAGCCTCCTAAAGTCAATAGACGAGGACATAGGAGGGACAATTCAGACAACCCACTGACACACTCTCGTCCGTCCACCTATTAAATTTGTCCCCACTGAGACGGCTGCTGACATATAGTTCCAGCCGTGATAATATCTCTTCTGGGGGTAGGAAACACCATTTAATGGTGTGAAAAAATGCAGAGTAGTACTGATAGTACTGAGGTAAGACCCACTACATGTGTCCATCACATCTCCAGAGCTGCAGCCAGACTGACCTGCACACCGACACAGTGCCGTTCCTCTGAGGAGCTGGATCTTTGTAAAAGTACCAGAAATACCTCCACATACATCTTGAATACTATCGTCATAATTAATGTACTGCAGTTATTCCAAAAAATAAAGCCTCGTGAAATTCAATGTTCAAAGCTACATTTTAGATCCAGATTGTGAAATCAGTACAATCAGAAAAACCATGTTCTTGTCCGATTCTTTGTAAACAAACAAAACAACAAATAAACACATCCCCATACTTTCCTGTACACTGTATTAAATCCCACAAACTAAGTGTAACTTTGTTTTTTTAATGACGCCTTTGATTGAATTTATACAGCAAGAAAAAAGTGGCCAAATGGAACAAATGGCCTTTAGAACAGTGACTTTTGTTGTGACAAGACACGTTCAAGCTGTATTTTCCACATGAAGGTGCAAAGAAACCACTGGGAGGGTTTCACAGGTTTGAAGTGAGCCTGCATGATAATAGCTGAATGTGCAGTGACTTCTGTAGTCACACTGCGAGCATTGTCATCGTGATGTAACTTGTGATAAACACTTTGCAGACGATGGTAGGGTTGGGTTTTTTTGCTAGTTCCACACTAATCTTTTTGTTTTTTTTAAAGTGTTTGCAGTTTGCACCAGCAGTGTTTCAAAAGTGGAGTGGTTTGTTAAATTGACTTCTGCCCTGTTGTCATCAGGTTTGATGCAACATTAAAATAATAAACTTGTATACTACACCGGCTCCATCTGGTGCCTTTCTTGACTAAAGAGAAAAATATTTGCAGTGTTCATTATATATACAGACACAGATTTATAGGTTTCTAGTTTTTCTTTTGATTTATTGGACGGTATTTGTTCCATATGGACGCCACTCATGTCAAGTAGTGATGGAAATCCAATGCTCTAAGAAGGTTTTGCTCCATTTTGGGATGTGACTACATCACGTCCAGGCTTCCAGCCAGCAGGTCACTTCTCTCCATATTCGTCAGAAAGTGGATGAGACGCATTTGTATTTCTTAAAGCAGGTAAGTCTGTAGGAAATGTTCATTTACAGTGGTGACCTGGCATGTCGGTGCTCACACCGAGTCCACTTGGGCAAACCTCCACAACATAATAAGAGCAGTGAGATTACAGCAGCCTCCAGTCTGCCCCCGCACACATGCTCACTGGAGCAGGCAGGATATGAATAAATGTGACGCCTGCCAGCACTGGCAGACTGAACCGTGCTGCTGAGCTCCAGGAGGAGGAAATTAAAGATGAAGAACAGGTAAATCAACTCGGCTCAATGAAACACACACGGGATGTGTGACCTCATTATGCCTCAGCTTTTTTCAGTGAGAGAGAGAGAGGGAGAGAGAGAGGGAGAGGGAGAGGGAGAGAGGGAGAGGGAGAGAGAGAGAGAGAGAGAGAGAGGGAGAGGGAGAGGGAGAGGGAGAGGGAGAGAGAGAGGGAGGGGGGGAGAGAGGGAGAGGGAGAGAGAGAGAGGGGGAGGGGGAGAGGGAGAGGGAGAGGGAGAGGGAGAGAGAGAGGGAGGGAGGGAGGGAGAGAGAGAGGGAGGGAGAGAGAGGGAGGGTGGGAGAGAGAGAGGGAGGGAGGGAGAGAGAGGGGGGAGAGAGAGGGGGGAGAGAGAGGGAGAGAGGGCGAGAGCGAGAGCGAGAGAGAGAGAGAGCGAGAGAGAGCGAGCGAGAACTTTGTGTCCAAATATAGAAATGGGGATATAACAATGTTGTCTTCAAGGAAGACAAAAGTGAAACACCTGGTTTGGGGAGAAAGAAAAACGTTTCTTACCCACATTTTTTGCTTACATTGATCAGGGGTATGACGACTTTTTTATTTTTTCCTGTTATACAACCTAATATGCCCTGGGGGGTAATAGTGTGAGATGGGTAATGTGGGGTTTCCTCTCTAATTTTGTTAAAATTAACATACAGGAAATATGTGTAATGAAAATATATTTTGAAGAGGGGAGGGAAAAAAGCCTCCTCTTCCATTTCCATGCTGTTATACTTATGAATCAGGCTGAATAAAACCATTTGTAGGACTGAATCATATCTCTATAGCATCGCAATACTTGATACCAGAAACATTACTTTTTATTTCAAATTGATTTTGGGAGGTGACGAAATCAACAAAGCCAATTTTATGTGGTTAAACGACTAAATCATGTTCACCAGGTCACTAGCTGGAATGTTTCACATTGATGCAACACAAAGACGTGACTTTCATGGAGTGATGCACAACGTACTACGGCTGCAGTCAGGTTTTCGTCTCGTGGTGAACAATAACAGAGGATTCAGAGTATTGGTTGTTTCCCAACCCCATCTTCAATACAGATAGTGAGGGGCCTGGAACTTTCTCAGCTGTACTGAGGAATGTGTGAGAGTAAACCGCTGTGGAACCGTGTGCAGTGTACGTTTAACTGCAAAATGTTAAGAGGACAAAGCTCAGTTTCTGCTTTGACGTTAAAAGACATTTATTTGATGAGTTTTCTTCTTGTCTGTTGGTGCAGCAGCTTTAATCAGTGTGAGTTGAGTAATCAGTCATCCCTCCTGCCACCACAACTTTGAATTGGGCCTCATCTGAAAGAAGCTCGTAAACAGCTAAAAATTGTCTCCATGAATTTTCAATGTATTTATTCATTTATGAAAACTGTACGATTTATGTTAGGAGCATAACTTTAGTAAACAAGTCTAAACCACTTAAAAATTCTAAATATTATTAATTTGAGAAAATAAGATTTGAACAAGGTCTTAAAATCGACACTAACAACTACAATTATATACACACTGTGATAAATACTGTGTTCATGCATGAAAAAAAAAAAGATCAGTCTTCACCAGAGTCGTGTCAAACGGACAAACCTGACTGTCTGTGATCTATCAGACCCAGCGGAAAACAAGAAACACAGACAAACCACAGACCCCGGAAGAGGACGTGGGATGAATAGCATATAGTGAGTTGATGCACTGTCACCAGTGCCGACTCCATTTCCACAGGCCTGCTGCAGTGTGTTGTCCTCACTGCATAATGCTGCAATGTGGGTCCGAGTGGTCAGGCACCCTGGGAGCGCAGTGTTGCCCTCCATTAACAAAACAACGTCCAGCTGCCTGAACAGACCGGGACCAGACCAGGAATGAGGCACACACAATGAAGAACAATGGTGAAATGGGTGTTGTGACAGGGGTGGGGGAAGAGCGCCGTCGACAGCAGGCTGAGCAGGACACAAAATCAATCATCTGTTTCGGGGCAAACAAGTCGACCACTGTCTGTCTGAGGCGGAGGACCACGGTGCTGCTGCATGTTTGGGCCTCAAGGCAATGGTCTGCATGGCCGTCACATATGACACAAATCACAGACTACTCTCTGGGACTTAATAAACACCAGAACTTTTGTATTTACAGAAATACAGCACAGCACAGCAAAAAAAAAAAAAAAAACGCCAGGGCATGGTGCACGCTGCTGGAACATAACCATGTACCCAAAATGTTTCCATATGTGTGTGTGTGGGGGGGGGGGGGGGGAGCATGCTGCCCTCGAACAGTCTCTGTCTCCATGGTAACCAGAATGTTTGTGTGAGAGAGTAAAACAGCGGTGCAGCACTTGACACGAGTCACCGTTGTCACATACACAAAAAGCAGGAAAGCTTTTCGACCACATGCCAACATGCAGAGGGAGCACACTGCTCACCTTCTACCTCACGCTCTGCAGCAGCCAACAGCCCACAAATACATTCTCATCCACACCAAGGTGTGTCTATAAATGAGAGTTTTTCTGACTTCAACACATACACTGTTGTTAGCTACAATGCTATCTTTGGAATAGCATTGTGTAGAGCGTTTACTAATAATTAACACAAGTCCAGGACATTAAACCCAGAAAGTGATCCAAGAAGTATGTCGGTCATTACCAATAAAAATACCCTTGGTCCGATTAATATCCTCTTAAAACTGGTCTCATGTCCCAATTTTTCATTTCTCATCGTCAGGGCTTGATATTGAGGCTTGTCCTTACCCTTTCGGGGCTAGTAAAAGCTTTGCTCTGGCAAATGAATCATCTACCCACCTTGCCTGAAGGGGAAGTGGGTTTTTTGCAATATTTTGACGTTTTTCCCCCCGATGCAACCTGCAGAGATGTCAGATCCATGAAGCCTTCTCTGCTTCACTGTCTGCTGAAACGACTCCACAAGTGTTTCCCTGCCACTGCTCTGCAAAATGTGGACTGGATTTCCTGGACGGAGGCGAATCTCAATGAGAGAGGAGTAATGAGTCAGGAAATCCATTCCACAGTTTGCAGTCAGCGAGGACGCAAGGGAAGTTAGCTTTGCAGCTGTCCAACTGTTCATGACAGCATGTTGCTGTTTGGACATATTTTACACTCAAAACACCAGAAAAGCATTGATGTGGATGTTTGCAAAGCCGCTGTACAGCCAGGTGGCGCTCTGCTGCCAGACGTCACCGTTTTACTAACTCCAGCTCTCCAGGAGAACGACTCTGACATCAAAACAATGAACAGCAGCTCCTCCAGGCTGTAGCAGGAGGTTCACACCTCGGTGAAGTCCTGCTCCTCCCTAAACTCCCTGAAATAGTCCCAATCATTTGTGTTGCTTTAGAGCTGGAAACACTGCAGTTTGTGCTGCTTTGATAAATAATTTCTCCAGGAATTAATAAAGTGATTCTGAGGTTTTAAAGATAGAACAACTTTATTATGAGATGATGACGTCACGCAGACTCCTACATTGTCCAAAGTGAACAAAAATACTTTGTACTGTTTCCTTTCCTGACCTTTATACTAACCTCAAGTTGTCTTTTGAGATAATACATGCATACATTTGTACATTTTATACTTTCCTGTGGAGATGAGTTAATTACAGCCTCATATAAAAAAAAACAATTTTCATCAAACTTTGCTTCAGTCCAGTAAAAAGTGCATGATTACTGGACCAGTATCTGGTACAATTATTTGTCATTTGGAGATCCCTGCCCAGACAGCTCTGATAGGTCTGGACTGAGGTGAATTCTGGATGTCCTGAATTGTTCTGAGTTTGTTAAGAAAAGTCAAATGGGAACTGGACTTCACTGTCGTAGCTGTGGGAGCAGCCCCAAAGCACTTTACTTAGCTCATCACATTCACCCATTCACCCATTCACACACCATTGGGGCTGCAGCCGTGCAAGGCAGCGTCACTCCAATGGAAGCAGTTTGGGGTTCAGTGTCTTGCCCAAGGACACTTCCACATGGGGGCAGAGATGGGAATCAAGCCTGCAACCTTCCGATTGAAAGACGACCACTCCACCAACCGAGCCATTATTTATTCCTGGCGACAGGCTGTTCACAGTACAATGCATAAAGACCAAAACATAGAATATTTACTTCTGTGCTGAAGTGATTCCTTCTTTGTATTTTCACAGTTTGGTGGCCAAGAGGCCAAACATCAGTGTGTGCAGGTATAATTCATCAAACACTTGAAGTTGTAATGAATTCTCACTGCAGCAGAACTGGCAGATAGGAACACGACTTGTGTGAGAAGCTTTTGAAAAAAGGAAACACTGTCCTCACAACAGCCCCATTCTCTAAAAATCATGTGTGCATCACACATGAAGAGGAAGCTTCTCCTAACATATTGACCTGCAATCTGCATTTCCTCTCCAGGCAACACACATACATTGTTCAAACCAGTGCAGGATGGCAAGGTGTCACTGAAAAGAAAGCAAAGCCAGAGGATAGCCAGCCATCTTGAATGTCTGCATTCTGCCTCGGGGAAACAAGAGACAGTGAAGCATCTTGGGAGAAGGTCTACACAGCATGATAAGGACTGAAGAGTGAAGCCACCGCGACCCACAATGGATGGCTTCCCATTTGTTCAAGGTGACAGAGGAAGGCCCTTCTGAAGCTTTTGTTTTTAGCGCAAGCGGCCGCAGCCTGCCCCGTGTAAAGCAGCTCAACTTTGGTGTTCTCCTGTTTGTTTTCCTTCAGCCCTGCTTTCTATTTGCTCTCGCTGACAACACCCACTGAGCAAACACTCTGAAGTGTGCTGGCAGATTTCTGCAACGCTCACCTGACCACACAAAACACTTTATTCAATTAGTGCTCGGTCTGCTTCACTGCCCCTTTGAGGGACAAGACTATGGAAAGATAGGGTGGGAAATCAGGGAGGGAGGGAGGGAGGGAGGGGGAGAGAGAGAGAGAGAGAGAGAGACAGAGAGAGAGAGAGACAGAGACAGAGACAGAGAGAGAGAGGTCAAAATGGCTGCCTGAAGCAGTTTCAGAAGAAGAGAGAAAATGCTGAATATTTGTGCCCTCTCTTTGGACTACATAATAAGCCGGTTGAAGATCATGTAGCAGGCAGTGTCAAAATGAGAAAGAAGAGAAAATGAAGGACAAAGTATAAGGTTGCAATCAGATGAGGAGGGGGTGATCACCCCCCCCCCCCACCCCCTTTGAGCCTTTTTCCATTAGCGGCCTCCTCCTCCTCCATTATTCTCCCGAGGAGCACTGCTTCTCAGCACAAAACAGAATTAACCAGCACAACCCTCTGCAACAACGCTCTCTCAGAGCACAGCCAACGCTGCGCCCCATTGGACACACTCCAAGGCTCCTGCACCAATGAGAGCGCTCCGCCGAGGCAGGCGTCACAGCCACTTGTTTTTAACCCTGTTGTGCAAGAGGAGGCTTTATACAATGTTGGGCAGCTGCAGAGGACACACCACTGGAAGCTGCTCTCCAACATTCTGTAGCCTTCTTCTTGTCTCAGGCCATACTGTGGGTAGGTAAAGGGATAGAAGACTGCTAACTGGAGGAATACAAGGAGTATGAAGCAACAAATTAGTCTCTGATGTGACGGCACATGTCCACAGTGCTGGCTGAGGTCACTACTTGGTCACAGAAAACCTCATTATCATGTCAATACCACACCTGCCTCCATCCAACCACACACTGGGACAGCAGAATGTAAATGAAAGCCTGGAGGATGTTTTCTCACTGCAACACTCCCTTCTGCCTCGGCAGAGGGGGGGGGGGAGAGAGAGAGGGAGAGAGGGAGAGAGGGAGAGAGGGAGAGAGGGAGAGAGAGAGAGAGAGAAAGAGAGAGAGAGAGAGAGAGAGAGGGAGAGGGAGAGAGAGAGAGGGAGAGGGAGAGAGAGAGGGAGAGAGAGAGAGAGACACACACACACAGGACCAGTGTAACAAGAGCAAAATAACGTTTGAATCAAAACCATCTGAACATTCATTATTCCAATGCAAAAACAAATTACAATTATACAGAGTTTATATTTGTTACAAATCATTGTTCAAAACCAAAAAAACCTTCAAATGAAGGATGAATGATTTTTTTTTTTTACAAAGCCCCATAGTGTCCTCCATTTGACACCCGATATCTTCCTGTTTGCTTCCACCATTAATGGGACAAGTGACGTTAAGTCATTTAGTTTGTTCTGGAATCTTTCGAGAGCTGAATCTCTCTCTGAAGCCAGAAAGCTTAATGCGACTGGGCTCGTATTACAATAACTGGTGCATCTGGTGTGTCACCCACAACAATGCTGCCGTCTCTGGTTTACACTGATGAAATATTCCTGCTACGCTTAATAAAACACAAATATGAGGAACAGCGATGGCTGTTCTTCAAACGTTAGTGTGTGGTGTGACTGCCATCTTTACGTTTCACTGGGAGGGGCCAGGTCCAACCTTTAGGCGAACAAGTTTTGACTTGCAGGACGTATACTTGACACCCTGGATCTATACTTATCAGAACACAGAGCCCACCTGTTCTCATCGGGGTTTCAAGGGCACATCAGCCAGTCGGAACGTCTCACTGTCTGCACTCACACCGCGAGTGTCAAGGACTGAGAGACTTTATTCTTTCCACAAATCTGGGACGGGCTCACCCTGCATGTCTGCACATTCCTCCCATCTCTAAAGTTTCAGAGGCCCATATTGGGAAAGAAGGGTCTACGTCCAGCACAAACACACTGCTGCCCCTCTCCGAGCCACTGTAACTCAACCCCTCTTACACATGTACCTCAACTTTAATTGTAATCCGAGGCTGTACAAAAACAACAACCTGAGCAAGAAGAACAAGCAGCTGAAGCACTGTACTCTCAGCTTTCTCCAAGACCGCAGTCTCACCCCGTGTCATTTACTTATAGCCTGAACACTGCATGGTTTTGTTCGTGTTGTTGGCTCTGCCAGCGAGAACAAGGTTTGTTCAAGATAACAGAAGGGCCAGGTCAGGGGGAGTTCTGAGGGGGCTCCAGTTTCCAGTGGTTCTGAGTGGCCAGATCTCTGAGCTGCAGCCCACATAGTCTATTAAAAGATGGCAAACATATTCAGAGAATGTCAGTAGCAACCAATGAAAACAAGGCTCCGCATGTATGTAGCCATCTGGTTACCAAACACACATTCAGATCTTTCCCAGTGGTGTGTGTGTGTGTGTGTGCGTGAATGAGAACCCCCCCCCCCCCAAAGCAGTATACTGTTGTGATCTTTGTACTCATGAAGGAAGGTCATCAAGCGCAGAGGAAACACCAGCGAGCTGCATGTGTTTTTCAACTCCAGCATTAATTTGTCTGTGTCAAAACAAGACAGACTGGAACACCCATGATCTGGTAGAAACCCAGCAACACAGCGCCAAGCAGGATGTGGATCAGACAGAACTTAACGGAGCCCTTTGGCTCTGCAGTTCCCTCCAACACAACTGTCCTCAGATGAGGTGGAACATGAATTAATGATCAAAAACCAAATGTAAAGCGCAGAACAACGGTAGTGACACAGACAGTGGCTGTGGAAGTGGTCCCTGTGTGTGTGTGTGTGCCTGCTGTTCCCAGCCTCACGGTCACACAATGCAGCTCCAGCAGGCAGGGAGCAGCTCCACAGGACTCGGCCAGGGCAGCCATTGGTGCTCACACAGCCCACACAGCTCAGGCGGTTTCACTGGAGCTACTTTACCCAGCACGCACACACACACACACCCGCCAGCGGTCCAGGAACAAAACTATCGGCTGGATCTCAACCAGTTCCTTCAGATCTGGATTAATCTGACGAGGCAAAATGGTGTTTAAAACAACGCAAGTCGCTTCAACTTGGATGAAAACTTGTCGTCGCTAAACATTGCGACTCGACAAAGCTGCTCACATTTGGTCGTTGAACACATAATTTTTTTTTTAAAAACAGAGGATAAAAGAGGCTAAAAAAGGAAACAAGCGCTCCACTCCAAAATACCTCCCATTTATCATAACCGCCACCGAGGCTGGGGGTTGGGAGGTGGGGGAGGTGAACAGCAAGTCACCATCCAGCACGGGCGCGCGCGCGCGCACACACACACACACACACACACACACACACACACACACACACACACACACACACACACACACACACACACACACACACACACACACACACACACACACAGAGGGGAAAAAAAATAACAACCGAGTTCTCAGTCTGATTCACACGCTCGAGCGTTCCTCAGAATTATGCAAAAGAGCGAAACAACAACCATGTTACACATTTTATACAAGACCCACCGTGATAGAACTGAACTCGACACCCACCCAGATAGAACCCTCGTACGAAAACACGTATATTTGTGTGCACAGCGAGCGTTTTAAAGTGCGGTTCAGAATAAGGACAACATCGACTGGAGAACATCCAGAAAGTTAGCAGACACGCTAGCATAGCAATTGTTGCCTGTGGCTGGCTAATGCTAGCCGCCAGGAGCTAACGCCAGCCGCTTATAATCGTCAAATCGCACATAGTTTCAGAGATGAACGTCAAAAAACATTCGACAGTTTTGAATTCCACGGACAGTATCCAACACGTTGGTGGCAGGGCAGTGGAACAACACATTATATCGATGCTAGTAAAACAAGTTTGCATTTTACCCCGAGCCCCTGGTTGTGAACTTCAAGCCAGCAGAGTAAAATCTGCTTCTTCTGCCTTCAGTTTCACACCAAATAATTCAAGTGATTAGCGACTAAAGTGCTTTTCCGTGTGCTGCAAATGGTGATTCAACACTGGAGCGTTAAGCAACGAAAACCCCGGGCGACGGGACATTATCTAAACTTGCCAAACAAGCCCATGTTTGTTTATCAAACATGTAAAACGATCCCGGTGGCTCTCCGGTGCAGCTTCGTCGTTGTCTCCCGGTAAAGAGAAATAAAAATAAAGCTCCATGCAGTGAGTAACACGGACACACCGGACTGAAGACACCCCGGAGGCCTAAACACATACGAGTTTAAACTACTGGAAACTTACAGGAGCAGACTTGGAGCTTACTTGGAAATGTCCTCGGAGAAATGTAGTGAATTTCCAGAATTACAAGCCAACTGTAAAGCAAGCGAGCGAGAAAAAGCCCAGGAGCAGCGGTCCAGACGCAGCCCGAAGCAGCCCCCGAATTGCACACCAGGACCAGGGCAGCTTTCTCAGCATGTCCCTTCAAACGGAAACAGCCTCAAACAACTTGTTTTATCAACTTAATAAGCCACTGCCGAGACCAAGCAGCTGAGTTTGGAGGCTTTGAAGCTGTGGTTTTTATATACTAACACATTATGCGTTTCCCCCAAAAAAACACAAATGTGGGAGTGTAACGAATAATTGCAAATCAAATATACTCACCTACAGAGGCATTCCAAAGTTGTACGAACGAGGTATATTCACGTACGTCCAGAAGTCCCCAGTGTATTAGTATCCAAACATCAACTGTCGTCAGACCAGTAGGCCCGAGCACCGGCCTCGGAGTCTCCTGTATCCTTTGCCCTCAAAAGTAGCTCCCTCTCCAGGGGTAGGAAACAAACTTCTCAGTGTCTCCCACACACACGAGTAGAGTTAAATTCCCCGTTCTTTTCGGGTGCACCGCATCCATTGGGTGTCTATGATAGATCCCCGAGGAAATAATCCATTTATTTGCGTGTGTTGTATATTTACAGTCCCTGTTTATAATGGGTATTTGCTGCTATATGTGATACAGGCTGTGATGGCGCCCATCCCCCTCCTCACCGGCATCGAACGCGGGTCCCACCGAAACTGACACACAGCCATGCTGCGGGGTTTCCCTGCTGACTGTGCACGGGCCCTCAGCTTGGGCGGGGCCTTGTTCACTAGTCCCGCCTCTCATCAACGATTGGGCCGTTTTGTTGTCACTCATATTATGCCATCGATTAATGTTTCTGTCATTGGTGAATTAGAGAGACCCTTATTTATTTGGACGCGCGACGTAGAAAGGGGGCGGCGCATACACGTAACATACGTCGACGTTTCATATGGAGCTGACGCATCAGCGTGGCCACCATATTGGATGAGGGATCATTTATTCCTTCACTTTTAATGTGGACGGAGTTATTTACTTGGTTAAAAATAATCACAAGTAGTTTAATTTTCATAAAATTTCCATGCTGTTTGTTGTAAATATAAGCCGAAATACCTCTGTTCATTAAAAAGTGACTTTTCAAATCAAATTAGCGAGTGTTTCAGTAGCTGTGGAAGTCACCACCCGGTTTGTGTGTGCAGTATAACTTTGAGTCAAATTATTCTAAAGAATATTTTGTGTGTTTCACCTACTCTATCTAATAAATAAAGAGCGTTGGTGTGAAACCCCTTGACAAACAAGTTTTTCACAGCTCATTAGAGTATTTTAGTTTAAGAACAAACTGCCAAGTTTTCAAAGGACCAAAGCATCCCTGGACGATGATTTCTGGCATTTTAGACAAACCAAACCCTGAACATGTCTCGGAAATGCAGTGAGTTATGATTATTTACACTGTGAAGAGTTCATTCCTCACTGGAAGTGGCGCGGATCCTTATCCAAGAAGGCGGCCACGCTGATGCAGCGGCAGCCAATAAGGCGGGCCCTTTGCTCAGATCTCGTGACCCTAAAATCCACGCAGGACTTTCCCTTGTCGTTCATTGGCGAATCCGAAGTGACGCGTCATTTATTTCCACGCGTCACGACAGAGTGGGCGGGGCCGACTGCGGTGGGGTGGCGCGACGCGACAGCCTGGTGCTGATATGCGTGCCTGCTGCAGGAAGGAGAGGCTGGATCCGGGAGACCATCCGATACCCAACAAAGGATTTGAGCCTTCAAAGTGCCAGGAAATGCTCGTTATTAAACTCTTAATGCCGTGGAATTAATTTCAATCCGTTAGTGGAATTATTGCTTTTTATTTGTCGGGTTACGTTCATCTACCGGTTGTGGAAGGAGCTTCCATACCGATAGGTGGTAGGAGGCGTTAGCCGCAGGGCTCCGGGGTCTCTGTCCGGGGGACTGGGTCAGCCCCACCTACCGGAGCCGCTCCACCTGCTGAGGGGCTGGGCAGAGAAACTGACCACCGCACTGAGCCGCATCTACTTAAGCGCAGGTCCCTCCTCCCGGTGTCCCCGCTGCTGAAACGAGTCGCTTTCCACTTAAAAGTCACCGCCATGACAGCAGCGGCTCCACTAAAACACACCGCGGCCGGAGTGAGAGATTAAAAACTCCTGTAGCCTTTCCAGAAAGGAGCGGTGAGGCGGAGCGGCTGAGTCTCACGGCCCGGGTCCGTTCTAAACGACACTTCCAAACCAAGCGATATCTGACTTGAGCGTTAAGAAATTGTGACATTTGACTGCGGTATTTGGGGCAAACAGCAGACGCCTGTGATTGGTCAGCCGTTGTGTCACGAGACACTGTGAAGCTTCTGATTGGCTGCTGTGAAGAACAGTCACGTCATTTGTTGCAGGGCCCAGGGCTACTGCAGAGGAAGAAGAGGGAGGAAAAAAACAAAAACCCTCAGTGATGACGTGCAGAAAGATCTGAGCCTCCATGGCCGAAAGAGACGTTTCATTCACTTTGCTCTCAATTTAATTTAAATGAACATGTTCAGCAGTCACATCTATGGTTTTGTAAAGCATTTCCCTTTTGGATTAATACGTATTTCTACTCTGGTCTATTATTTTGAGGCGATAATGAACGTCTCAATAATTAATTGCTTGGATTTTTTTTTTAAACTCTGTTTCCCCGGTTTAGCCATTATTAGAAATACAACATCCTCCATTAACATTTTAAAATATTTAAACCGTTTGATAAGTTTTAGTCATGATTGTGGTTTATCATTTTTATTGTGACTTTTTAAGTATATATGCTCTCTCCACATATCAGACATAAGGAGACTGGTTTGTTGGTAGTGAAAATACAGTTTCTTATTTTCTTTGGCTTTATCAGCTGCAGTGAACTCTATTGATCGGCGTCACATTATTGAAATGGGAGTGCATCTGAAGGAGAGGCTGGTGAGATGAAAATGTTTGTTTTCAGACCAGTTTCAGTGATGCAAACAGGAATGTCCGTGAATCAGGAGATAAACACGACTAAACATTGCTGCTTCATTGTAGGACACGATTTATAATCACGTATCACGGGAGTAATTCAGTAATAACCAGAGTCTGGAGACGGCAGGCAGCCTGCTGCGTCATCTCTCTCTCTCTCTCTCACACAAATATACAATCTGTGAAACAAACACGACACACTCAGTTCTTGGTTCAGTTCTTTAATCATCCTCAGTCTGAAGCTCTGACACACGTGACTGGACAAGACAGGAGGCATCAGTGTGGACAGGCTCCTCGAAGTCAAGAAACCCCACAACACCACCACCACCCAGCGATTAATAAAAGTGTTTCTATTCTAGATGTGACACAACTGCAGGACTCCATATACATTTAATACTTCATGCATGACACTGCATGTTACAGGTGAAACTGTCTCCCCGGGAGCAGCAGCTCATGCTCACAACTACGTATTGGTGAGGACGGATACACGACGACCAGCACAGTTATTCTGCGTGGATGAAGATTATTAGTGTGCCAAGTCAACTTACAAGCCTGGCGCCGCCACCGGGCCCGTCTGGCAGCTGCAGGTCTCTATTGGAAACTATACATCGCAGGCAAAGATGCTCAAGAGCTTCACTTCAGGCCTCGCAAGTCCAACGTGTGAGTGAGATGACGGGGAGCCAATATAAACAATGGAAAGTTCAGGAAGTGTGCATATAACACGCACGCGCATAATAACAAGTGACGTTGCCGAGTCTATAGGTCCAGGATCTTTGGGAAAAGAGTTGCATACAAACAAAAATAATATTAACATCAAAACTCAAGTATTATCAACAAGTGGAATGGAAATACATGTGGTACGGGGAGATTGATAGTTAATTACATGATGAATCAGATTACATGAAAGAAGCAGAAGAATGTTACATGAACGTCAGAATTACTTGGTTTTATTCATAGTGAACCAGATTACATGTGTTTATTTACCGAGTGAAGTTACAATCCCACATATTTTAAGCATGTGGCTGTTTGGAGATAAAGTGTCACCACATAAAGGGAATACTTCTTCAGCCGGGAGCCTCTCTCTCTCTCTCCCTCTCCCTCTCTCCCTGCTCACCGGCTCAGATGAAGGGAAAGGGGAACCAGCAGCTCAGAGTGTTTGTTTTCCACCTTGAGGACAACATGTCTTCTTCAGGTCTTGTTTTTAAGGTGGAGACCACAGCATGCCACGACTCCGCCTGCTGCTGGGAGATGCTGCCCTCTGCTGAATGCACTGCAGAGCTGGGGTGTGTGTGTGTGTGTGTGTGTGTGTGTGTGTGTGTGTGTGTGTGTGTGTGTGTGTGTGTGTGTGTGTGTGTGTGTGTGTGTGTGTGTGTGTGTGTGTGTGTGTGTGTGTGTGTGTGTGTGTGTGCGTGCGCCCCTCAGAGCAGCTTGAGACTCCCAGTAACATTGTTGACCATCTCCTCCTCTCCTATGATGGCCAGGACGGTGCGAGAGCCAGACTCCACCTGCCACACACACACACACACACACACACACACACACACACACACACACACACACACACACACACACACACACACACACACACACACACACACACACACACACACACACGTTCATCAGTTGAACACATCCGTTTGTCTCAAACACACGCTGGACAACATGAGTCGTCCCCTAGCTGCCCGGTAAAGACAATAGCTAAGAAAAGATCTAGAATAAGCATATAGCAGAACCAGAAAGACGCACAACGAAGGTCAAAGGATTACACCAGTAGGTGAGGTACTCAGCCCGTCCACCGGGGGCAGTGTGGGGTTCAGGGTACTGAAAGGTCCTTTACCAGAACCCACATGGGGAAATGAAATATGTAGGATCCAGTTTTCCTTGTTGATGTCCATCTCTAATACATTGTCAATACCTTTCTGAAGGAATCTCACCATCACACTCATACAAACACGTATTATTTATGTTTACCCGGCAGTGCGTTGCAAAAGCACCGGAAGTTTCCCAAAGCAACATCCGGTTTGTTCACTCAATCTCAATATGTACTGGGAAACCAATTAACGATCAGTTTCACAACATTTCAGACTATTCTTGTAGCTTGCAAATGCTTTCTTTGAGAAAGTCTGGAGTGTTTTCAGGCTGAATCCTTCAAATGGTGACACGTTTGCAAATTCAACTTTTATCCTTCCCACAGTTTTCTGGGGCATTTTTGCCGTTCCGTCCCACCGTTCCTTCCTTGTGGGTTTCAGTGGTTGCTGTTGCCACTTTGCTTAAACCTGGGTTAAAGCCTGAATCTGTCGAACGACAGAGCCTCACTTACTTCTTATTATGTGATTGTTCATATGCATTTTAACTCTGAGGACAGTCACAACAATACCGTTGCACTTTTGACAATATAAGCTGAGGTCTGTCGTTGTTTCTAAGTGCATTGAAAAAAAAAACATCTAATTGAAACACATTTTTCTTTAAAAAATCATACTTTGTTTTTAATCCAAATCGCCCAGCGCTAACTCAACGACTGCTTGACATGTGGACAGATAGGGAATGGAACCTGCAACCTTCTGAGAGACGCTGGCTCTCGACTGGACCACACAGAATGATCCTAACACGTTTTTTATGCACGTATAAATCCACTTTAGACTAGCATGGTCTCCAGGGGGGGGTCTCCGTCTCACCTGGGTGAGTCCGGCGTCCTGCACCAGGTAGGTGGGCAGACTGAGACTCATGGCCAGCGCCTGCAGCTCCAGCAGGTGAGCTACGTTGGTGCCCTGGACCACCACCTTCTTGGCCCTGGACGGGTCCCCGGCGGGAGACAAACACATCGTCAGTGACAGAAACCTTCAGGAAAACTTTCATTAAACGACAGACAGAGAAACACTGGCTGGATTTTAATATGTATTTGGATTCATTTCCATTCAAACTGGATCCATAATAATACTTTGTCCTGATTTCAGGTGAACCACACATTTATAGCTTCTTTAATGAATTAATAAACTATGTACCTTACCGAGAGCTGAACTTAAGTTGTGATGACTATAATTGTGATAGCAGACAGGCCACGGAGGCAATGAGGAAGTACAGTAATGTATAGAGTAATGTCTGGATGGAACACTGCCAGGGGACAGCATTAATGGACTAACCCTAACCACTGGACGTCAGAACTAGACACAAACACACTTTGTCTAGATATATAATACAAAGCTCAGACACTACAACTTGTAAACATGTGACAACATGTGAGCGGATCCAGGTTGAAGTGATGAAACGTCATGAATGAGACACGAGGAATAGTTGAATATGAACAGCAGAGCCGTGTTCTCTTTACTTTAAAGGGTTAAAGGGAGGAGGAGATGAATTGGATTTGATGTAAAAACATCTTTTCAGGCCAAAAAGGTCACGTGAAGAACGTCTGGGTGGCTGAACAAAGAGCCACATGCTGAGGTGGTGTGAAGGGGCTTCCTAACAGTCCCTCCTACCTCCTTTCCTTTCAACATTTACATAAATGGACCACAAAGTCCACATTTGTCTCACTTCCTCCTGCAGCTCTCACCACTGATATAATGTCAAATATCACAAGGTGTGAATGTAAATCAAGGGAAAAGAGGAACTAAAGGTAAACTGCTGCAGGTGAGTAAAGAACCAATCAAAGTGAGAATAGGCTGCATAAAATCTTTACTGTGTTGGTGTTACAACATCCAGAACATTACAAGTTGAGATCTGGTTTCTAGAGTGTTCCAAGTTGTTCCAGCAGATTATTTCTTTGGTAACTGACATGATCTGCTGCTTTTCACTCATCCTGAGTTTCCCTGAACATCTGGATGAACCGGCCCTTTAAATGTTGTTTCTACAAGGAATTGTGGGGCAGCATGAGCTGGTCTCCTTTGGTAAAGGAAGCATCAGTGTTTCCTAGGCTAAAGGAGGTTCTAAAGGAAGCATCAGTGTTTCCTAGGCTAAAGGAAGCTCTAAAGGAAGCATCAGTGTTTCCTAGGCTAAAGGAGGCTCCAAAGGAAGCATCAGTGTTTCCTAGGCTAAAGGAAGCTCTAAAGGAAGCATCAGTGTTTCCTAGGCTAAAGGAGGCTCTAAAGGAAGCATCAGTGTTTCCTAGGCTAAAGGAGGCTCTAAAGGAAGCATCAGTGTTTCCTAGGCTAAAGGAAGCATCAGTGTTTCCTAGGCTAAAGGAGGTTCTAAAGGAAGCATTTAGCCTCCTTTCCTTAAGTTAGTGCGAATCCAAGGCTCCTTATCATGGCCGCCACTTAAACACTTCTGGGGTGAAGGAAAAGTGGATAGGAAAGGAGATAGGAGGGACTATTGGGAGGTAGGAGGGACTATTGGGAGATAGGAGGGACTATTGGGAGACAGGAGGGACTATTGGGAGATAGGAGGGACTATTGGGAGACAGGAGGGACTATTGGGAGACAGGAGGGACTATTGGGAGACAGGAGGGACTATTAGGAGACAGGAGGGACTATTGGGAGACAGGAGGGACTATTGGGAGATAGGAGGGACTATTGGGAGGTAGGAGGGACTATTAGGAGGTAGGAGGGACTATTGGGAGACAGGAGGGACTATTGGGAGGTAGGAGGGACTATTGGGAGGTAGAGGGACTATTGGGAGGTAGGAGGGACTATTAGGAGGTAGGAGGGACTATTAGGAGGTAGGAGGGACTATTAGGAGGTAGGAGGGACTATTAGGAGGTAGGAGGGACTATTAGGAGGTAGGAGGGACTATTAGGAGGTAGGAGGGACTATTAGGAGATAGGAGGGACTATTGGGAGATAGGAGGGACTATTGGGAGACAGGAGGGACTATTGGGAGGTAGGAGGGACTATTAGGAGGTAGGAGGGACTATTAGGAGGTAGGAGGGACTATTGGGAGGTAGGAGGGACTATTAGGAGGTAGGAGGGACTATTGGGAGGTAGAGGGACTGTTGGGACACCCTCAGGGTCTTATTTGAAGACTGAGTGGACCCTGACTTGGTGCAGCTTGATTCCTAGGTGTTGAGGGAGAAGGTGAGGTGCAGCTCCTACCCGCTGTGGTCCCACTTCCAGGACATTTCCCTCCAACTGTTCTTCTCCTGCAGAGTCTGATACAAGCCCACAGCGGCATGGCCCACCTGCGCTGCCAGCTGCACACAGAGAGAGAGCAAAATGTGTGTGTGTGTGTGGTTTCTAGAGACACACAAGTCGTAGTGCTAACTGGCCAATAGAGGGCGGTAGAGCACCACCCCACCAAGTGGGTGTAATTCTTATTTGAAAAAGTAAAATAAACAATAATCACTTATTTTAAGTAAATTGTGTTTAAATTATCAACATATCATATATAAAGAATACAAATCAATAATAATAAATCAAGTTTATTGTGGTGGCGGTAAATTAACCTAAGGGGAATGTGTCCAATCAGCATGGTCCATTGTGACGCTTTCAGGGTGAGAAAAGATCTGGCCTCAAGGCGAGAGAGAGATATTTGTTCTTGATCTGCTTTTTGAAAAATCAGTTAATGGTTGTCGTTGTGATCACATCAGTAACTTTTAGCTTGGTGGTTACATTCTGTTCAGGATTAATTTCCTTACAGAATTAAACAGTGTAAACATTACACAGACACTACAGTACAATCTAGGTTATGTTGTGGTATTTAGGCCCGTTTACACTCGACTCTGTGCCATTTCATGTGCTCAGCTGTTTGTTTGTAAAAATGTGATAAAGTTATTTGTTGGCAGTTTGGTTCTAAAATTGTGCTATGGGATATTCATATCTATATGTGTAAAGATTGCTTCAAGTTATTAATAATAGCATTAAATAATGACTATTTGTCACCACTGAGGTCAAACATTATATGGTAATAAACAGTTTAGAGCCTCAGACCTCCAGATTTAATCCTTTTAGTTGAAGACTAGAAAGTGGAGCTCAGAAACATTAACTTGATCGTGTCCACCTTTCTTCCCACATTATGTTGATATTTAACTCTGCTTCATGTTGATTTCTTCATTGGTGCCCAGAGGGGAAATGTCTTTAGGGAATTAACCCTTTGTGATCCACTGAGCACTGCTGCAGCGTGCCCCCCCGGCCCCGTCTGCTCTCTATGTAAAGTGTAATAACGTTACTGGCTTTTATTTGACGTCGCCCTTTAAACGATGCACATTTCAGCACTTATTCCTGCTGTGTCATTTAATGTGCCTTTACCTGTGTTTCTGTACTTTAATGGATTTGAATTTCCTTTTTTGTGTGATGAGCCTGCGTGGCACTTTCTTCACCCCACCACAATCTGCCCCGCCCGGGTGTGACTGCAGGACGAGCTTTTCATAAAGAAACAGTGTCTGTTGCACAACCAGAGGAGGCTCTGGTGGACACAGAGGAACACAACGTCTGAGGACTCACCTTCCCAACACCCATGGCCAGGTCCATGTTCACCACAAACACCATCTTAAACATGAGGTCCTCGTCACCCTCCTCCTGGATCACACACACACACACACACGCACGCACACACACACACGCACTCAGATCGGGCTTCACAAACTCCACGAGGCCTAACGGACCAAGGTGTACCTGTGGGACTAAGGCTAGCTTATGGGCACCTCATTCTCCAGCTTGTTGAAGTAGTACATGGCCGCTTCTTCTGCAGAGACGTTCCGGGTGTGAAGGAGCGCCTGCAGCAGAGGAGAAACGGCAGGGAGGTCAGGAGGAAGAGGAGCCCGCTGTCTAACTACCGTCACCCGGTGCACTCAGGGCTTTTAACAGAGGCTCTCTAGACGTTTGACTGAAGCACGTTTTACTGGGAGAAAATCTGAGGCCAGTTTAATCATTGTGAGGACAGAACTTAGTCTTTCTGACCTCCAGAGGCCCAAAAGGTTCATGGTCAGAGGAATGAAATGAACTTAATCAACATCCCCTTAACATCAATTTCATGTGAATGATTTAAAAAAGGGAACACGTTTCCTTGAAACCTGAAAAACCAGCAGTGTCTGGATCCGTCCATTGAAAGTGTGATGTTGTGTTACATAAGATTCTTAGTATTCCATTTGAATTGTAGGAAATCTGGTGATCAATTTTAAAGACTCCTGCTGATGGATAATGTAATAACAATGTTAGTATTTTATTTTATATAATGTGTTGTGTAATATTGTGTTCCTGCTCGTTTCTATGATGTATTGCACAAGATTGTTTTGTATTCTGCACAGATTTTAGGAAACCAGGTGATGAATTCTGATGTTACTGATGCAATATTTGTAAAATGTATTAAAATGTTGCGTTCCTACCTGGGGAAACTCGCAACGGCTAAATCTGCTACCAAGCTTCTTTTATTTCACATGAATGTTTTGCAAATGGTCCCAGAAACATCAATCAACCAATAAGACGTGTCGTTAAGCTGCGTGGTCCCACCTGCTTGGCGGCCTCCTCCGGGATGTCCAGCTCTCGGAGCTGCTGCAGGAAGACCGGGTTCACCGCCGGAGAGGCCGAGTCTGGGCCGGGCTGCTCTGAAGGCTCCATGATGATCTGGAACAACAACAACAATCAGCACCTCACTCCCAGAGCCAGGCTGAACCTCCACTGTCCCCAGGCCTCCGCTTCTTCCAGGGAGTCCAACGTGTCCTGGGGAAGTCTGCATTCATCCACCAGCTGGTTCCCCAACAAGTTTCAGTTTGCAAGAGACACGAGTGAAAATGTCAATTATGTGGCTCTTTATAAAAGTTTGCTCATGCAAATGATCAAACTTTGTCCTTCCTTTGTCAAAACTGCTTCAAGGTTGTGTCAGAGATGTTTCATCAAGTGGGAAGTGAGAAGTGCTACTCTTTAGTGGGTGTATTTGCTCCACACCAGAACAATGACTCCAACAGGATGTAGTACATGTGCCTGACTTCTAGGTGGCGCTATACCTCTGCCACAGAAATACACCAAGACGGAACGTGAAACACAATTCTCTATTGAACAAATCCCACATGTTGCCGTGTTAAACCAGAAAGCACCAGAAGCTCCCGGAGCAGGCAGTCCGCCATGTTGTTGTTGTTGTTGTTATTGTGGCGTGACGGTGCAGAGACGGGTTGAGAGGTGGAGCGATGACATCGTTTCCAGCTAATGTGCGTCTCTCTTTTCCACATGTCAAAGCCCAGGCACAATTTTCAACTCTCTCTCCACCCTGGAACTGGTTTCCAGGCCGCTGGACGCCAAGACGGACAGAAACCAGGAACAGTGTTGTCGGGTGGTCGACAACCGTGCAGCTTCTGGAAACACGCCAGCACTGATTCATCAGGTTCACAGGAGAACAAATTTATACCTCAACTCGCTACTGGAAGAGAGAGAAAAGTGGCCACCAGCTCTGCTGGAGAGGAAACACGTTGTTGTGGATGTTTTCAGCTTTGATCCCACAAGACAAACATCACAACAACATGTTCGCCTTGGCAGGAACTGGTTTCATGTTATTAATAGTTTCCTGAGGCCATGCAGTGGTTGGTGCTCTCACCTCACAGAGACAAGGTTGTGGGTTCAAATACTAGGTTCTGTATGGAGTTTGCATGTTCTCCCTGTGTGTGGGGTTAATTGGTGACTGTGGATGGGTGGATGGATGAATAGATGGATGGGTGGATGGATGAATAGATGGACGGGCTGATGGATGAATAGATGGATGGGTGGATGGATGCATAGATGGATGGATGGATGGATGCATAGATGGATGGATGGATGAATAATTGTGTGGGTGGATGCAGAGATGAATAATGGATGGCCACTGGGATGGATGGACAATGGATGGATTGATGGATGAATAATGGATGGATGGATGGATGGAAAATGGAAACCGTAGAAAAGCTGCAGACGGCCCTCAGTCCCGGCTTGGACCGTGTGGCGGCCGGTACCGGCCTGCGGACCGGACGTGTTTGCAGTAAAAGCGTCGGGTCAGTGCGGACAGCTCCGGGAGCTCCAGGCTAACGTGACAGGCTAACAGGCTAACGCTGCAGCTAATAACGTTCACGTTCCTCCACGTCCACCGCTTCACCGCCACTTCGTTGAAATGTGCAGTTTGTACGTTAAACGCGGGCGGTGCGGGTGTTGGTCTCCGGCGTGTCGGTGTCCGCCGTGCGCGAATATCTCCGGGAGACGGTGTCATTGTTCCCGCGGTGTTAGCATTAGCGTTAGCCCCCGGAGCTAACGCGCTCCTACCTGCTCGACGCAGCGGCTCTGCTGCTGCTTCTCCCGGCGCGGCGGTGCTCCTTCCCCGGTCAGCGGTGCTCCTGCGGGCCGTGCGGCTCTCGGGCGTCTCCGGGACTGGAGCTCGACTTGTGTCCGGACGAGAGGAGGATGTGTGCGGGCTGCTGCTGCGCTCGGTGTCTACTCCATGTTGGACCCGCTCACAGGATGCTGCTGCCTCTGGAGCCCGTTGGTTCCGTCCATCATGTGGTGCTGTGGCGCTCCGCAGGGAGCCCTCCGCGGCCCCCCGCTGCTACTGCACACCCAGCAAACTCTCTGGAGAGCATCTATTACAAGCACATTTTGAAAATATAAATTTTATTTTGTCATTTACTTTTATTTTGTGTGACTTTATTGGCCATGAACTCCAGTTTGACGAGTCACGAGGCAGTGAAACCGGCCCTCCAGAGGTCAGAGGTCATCATAGGTTCACTCAGCATCACTGCACTGCTGTCAGCTCGCCATCAGCTGGATCTCCCTCTCCGGGTTACTTGAAAACTAATCCGTTACAATTACAAGTTACTGGTCAATAAATGCAATCAGTAACTTACTCTAAGTGCTAAAATAAAAAAGTAACGTACCAGAGTACTTTGTTACTTTTGGATTACTTCACCAGCAAACATAAAAAGTAAAGACAAGAAAGAATAGAATGTGTGTCTGCTCAGTGTGTTGACACGTCTTATACACTAATCACTCTGAACAAGTTTTGAACTAAATCAAAACTCAGGAACCAATCAGGTGTTGAACACTGATTTATTTTTTTTAAAGAATCAAAACCACAATACAAATAAAGATTTTAATTTATATTCAAGAAAATGTGCTCATCTTTTCCAAAACTCACTCTCTCTCTGCTGGGAGAGAGATTAGCATTAGCATTGTACAGAGAGGTTAAGAGACTCCTCCCACTTTAAACATAGTGATGAGCTGCAGTATCCATGGCAACGCGTCAGTGCCGGTCAGCCTGAAAGCGTCAGGAAGTGTCACAATGCCAGTGGACGGTGTATGTGACAGCTGCAGTTCTAGTTTATTCCATCTGATTTTCTATTGTAATCCTGCTCAGTAATCCCAGTTTTTATCCAATATACCTGGAACGTGATCACACATTTTTTTGTATCCTAATTATGTAACGCCATTACAAGTAATCCATTGCTATCCAACCCTGTGTATGTGTGTGTGTATATATATATATATATATATATATATATCCATATATATCCATGGGAAGGAGATATATATATATATATATATATATATATATATATATCCATGGGAAGGAGATATATATATATATATATCCTTCCCATCCAGTACTAATTGTCTCCATTCCTGGAACGACGCCCCAGAAGAGAAGAAAGTGTGTCCTCTCTCTCCCTGGCTTGTTTCAGTTTTAAAAAGTGTGTGTTGCAACAAGCAAATAAGAAATCAAACCCTACAGTGTGTCATCGGTAGTTTAGCCAATTCCACAATTAGGCACCACGAGAGGAAGTACTTCCTCCTCTTCCCATAGATGGGCATGTGTGGATGGAGCTAGTCCAGCTCACACAGACACAGCAGATCCTGAATGCAGCTCCTATGATCCAATATTCAATGGAGGAAAATCAAGGAAAAGCTACAAACTTTGAATACAAACGTTTTGGACCAACCAGACCATGTGAAAAGCTGGTTAATATTACCTCTTTAAATCAGAAAACATTTTGAAAGTCTCACCTCCATCTCACATGAAGTGCTCGCTGGAAGTATTTTAATTGGTTTTAGCCAATTAAAGTTGCTTGTATTAGACATGGAGCCTGGAAAAACTTTGTCAGATCAATTTTCCAACATTATCAGAAATCATGGCAACAAATCTATCAGAGTCACTTTAAATATTTTAGATATTTCACCCAGGAAGTCAAAGTGTTATTTTTCCTCCTGGTACTGTTCGGCAATACGATGTGACCGAGAGCATTTTAGTGTCAAACAGTGTTTGCTCTTGTGACAAGGAAGAGATTGAGAACGACTTGAATTCTAAGTAGAAGCAGTCGTCGTCTGTGTATTTTGCAGGGACGGTAACACATCGTCTGCATATTCTGTGAGTTCCGTTGATCACCGTTCTCTCAGGTGGCTGCTGCTCGTGGTTTGATGAAAACTCGTTCAAGATGGGCGCTTGTAGAGGTTTGCTCATTGGTTTTACCACAGGAAGTGGGTGAGGTGGACTTTACTTTCATCCAGGAGCGGTGGTTTCCCCCTCTGTGGCCATTAGAGATGTCCAGTTGACCCGACGGAAGGCTTTGAGAGCAGCAGGTCCATTCAGACACAAACGCTCCATCTTAAGAATACTTTATTACATCTGTGAGAATCCGTACCCTTTCTTATTAAACAGGTTAAAACACTATAGTTACATTTGAAATCAGACCATTATGTACAATCATATTAACACGGAATAAGAAAACCTTAAAACTGCTCGTGGCAGAGCCTGCTCTACGTCGCCAAATGTTTACATCCTAACAGTTACACGTGTCCCTCCGCCCCGAGCTGGCGGTGGGTGGAGGGGGAGCGGCACCAACCCACCGACCCACCGACCCACCAACCCACCGTCGTCAGGGAAGTCATTAGTCTCTGTTAAGTGGTGACAGGTCTACATGCTGTGGCTGGAACACACACGCCACAGCAGCCCCGTCACGCCAGAACTTGGTCTCCTGAACCGGTGGGAGTGTCTCAGGTCCACGACACCTAAACAGCAGCAAGCACAGCGACAGGATAACGGACACAGCGCCTCCCCGTGGTCAGCACAGGGGGGGGGGGGTGGGGTGGGGATGGGGGGGTAACTGCACACCAAGCAGAGCAACCACACGTGGACCGTTGTGGTCCGCTTGGTAATGGAACAAGGTGAGCCAGAGAGGAATGTTTAAGAACAAGGACACAACGAACGACAAACAAACGAAACACTTTTCGTCAACACGACTTGCGTACGGAACAAGCTCAGTTTTCCCTCCATCCACTTTCCAGTGATTTGCACACACACACACACACACACACACACGTTCACATGACCAGATAATAGATTTCTAATAAAAAAAAAAAAAAAAAGAATGCTAGTAAATTCAGTCAGAGCTGGAGGACCTTCGACACTCAGACAGGAAGCGTCTCACTGCAGATGCTCACAGACAGGAAGACGACGAGTGAGACGCTGGATTGTAATGCCCCAGTGTGTTTATGAAGGAGAGGGAAGCACATGTGGCAGACGTGCTTTGTGGACGTTTCACAGTATCTTGCACGAGAAATGGATTGGTGTTCAGTCTGGACCTTTGCTTTTAATATTCCCCCACGTGCTCCCATGTCGGAGCGTCTCTGGGACAACCTGGACAACCTGCTCTCTTGAAGCTGGTCATACGAGTTGAGGCTTGAATCAGTGACCTTCGACTATAAAATGTGAAAAAAAAAAAATTAAAATGTGGAAGTTTGGTTTTTCAAGGTGTGAAAATACTGATGACCTTTTGATGCAACATGTTTTCAAACTGTCAGTTAAACACAATGGAAATAAAATGTAAATAAAACCACCAATGTGACGATGCAGCATGTAGACCGACTGCACACACACACACACACACACACACGCACACACACACACACACAGAAGAGAGTGTGGAGCGTACAGCAGAGCGTTCAGAGCTAGCGCTCCATACAGAGGGTAGCGTGGTTCCTGCTGCCGCTCAGCTCCAGTGAGGTCACGCAGGCCACCTCAGTCCCACCCTGCAGGAGGTGCTGGATCGCCCACCTGAGTCTTCTGAAAACCTCAACATGTGCCGGCTCGCCTCATTTGTCCACCGGAGGGGGGGGGAGGGGGAGGGGCGGGGGCGGGGGGGCCTCTGGGGGCCCACCACCCAGCAGGGAGCCAGTCTCTCACACTGCTGTCACAAGTCAGTGACTTTATTCTCCACGGCGGCAGCGATCTGCTGCAGCCTGTAGCCCAGCTGCATCTTCTGAGCCGTGGGGTCCTCCTCCAGGGCCGTGATGATCTGCAGCCGCCAGCACCACAAGGTCAAAGGTCAGACGGTCGGCGGAAACAAAAGCAGATCATAGACAAGTTTTGTCAAGTAACAATGGTCGTAGTTTTCATGAAAAGTGTTTTTTTCCAACATGTCTGTGTAGTGTGTGTGTGTGTGTGTGTGTGTGTGTGTGTGTGTGTGTGTGTGTGTGTGTGTGTGTGTGTGTGTGTGTGTGTGTGTGTGTGTGTGTGTGTGTGTGTGTGTGTGTGTGTGTGTGTGTGTGTGTGTGTGTGTGTGTGTGTGGTCACCTGGTCGTAGTACTTGTTGATGTACTTGTAGAGTTCATGCAGGGCGACAAGGTAGTTCAGCTCTCCAGAGTAGTTCTGAAACACACAGAGCTCCATGGTCAATGGTCAGTGTGTGTGTGTGTGTGTGTGTGTGTGTGTGTGTGTGTGTGTGTGTGTGTGTGTGTGTGTGTGTGTGTGTGTACTCACCCGGGACAGCTCAGCCAGGGCAGAGTTCATCTCCTGGTCACTGGCTGATATGGTCTGCCGGATGTCTGCGTAGTACCTGAAACAATGAGCAGATGGACTCACACACACTTCCTGTCTCACACACACACATGGCGGAAACCAAGCGTGCAGAGTAACCCCTGACGGAGCAGCAGCTCCCTCTGAGGGTGTGTGTGGTGTCGTCTCTATGACGTAGAGTACGTGAGAACCAGCACTCTGCAGTAAGTGACCCTCAGGTGACTGAACCTTCTCTTCTTGGAGACGATGTGAATTATTCACAGCTGCTTGCTTTTGTTCTTTCCATGCGTTTCCTCCAGCAGTGTTTTACTTTGTCATGTTCAGTCCTCGTCTCTTGGTTGTTGCTCTTCTGTCTCCAGAGGACGGAGGTCAGGAGGACCTCCACCTTAAATCTGTTCATTCAGAACATGAACCAACACTGACTGCTTGTTAGTGAAACCTGCTGTTTGTTCTGTTAAACAGGCTGATGAATGGAAACCCTGCCTGTGTGTGTGTGTGTGTGTGTGTGTGTGTGTGTGTGTGTGTGTGTGTGTGTGTGTGTGTGTGTGTGTGTGTGTGTGTGTGTGTGTGTGTGTGTGTGTGTGTTACCTTTCCACCATCTGTTTGTATCGAGGGATGTCTCTGGCGTACAGCAGCTTGTTGATGGGAGAATCCTGAGAACAGGAAAAGAAATCATTTAACACATGACGATAACGATTCTTCTTCTTCTTCTTCTTCGTCTCCTCCTCCTCCTCCTCCCCCTCCTCCTCCTCCTCCTCCTCCTCCTCCTCCTCACCCGGCCCAGCTTGTGCTCTGCGATGGTGCAGGAGTCCATGAAGGTCTGCGCGATGACGGAGAGCACGGCGTCCACGTGGTCCGACGCCTGGACGTCGAAGATGAACTGCGGGTTCTTGACGATGTTGATCCAGAAGCGCAGCGGCAGACTGGGGGACAGGGGGACAGGGGGACAGGGGGACAGGGGGACAGGGGTTATCTCACCTGCCGGGGGTCACGGCAGCGTCGCACCTCCACGCCATCCTCCCTACCTGTTGGTCTTCCAGATGTGGATGGTCTCCGGGTCGGAGATGCCGTGCGCTCCGGCCTGGTCGTCCAGCAGGTCGAAGAAGTACTTGACGGCCAGCGGGACGGGGCGGCTGGTGCTGAGGATCACCGTGAACAGGTCGTCCACGAACTTCTGCAGCGTCCCCTGAGAGACGAGCGCAGAGCGGAATGTGTGAAGACCACGTTCTAGTCACACTGTGGCTTTAAGGTCAACCTCTGAACAGAATCTAGACCTGGAGGAAGATTTGATTAGTTTTGATTTAGTATTTAAAGAATTGACACCATTTTCCGAGATGCTTTAGCGAATGAGCATCCATTTAATTTCTAGAGACGGCCTGTACTCCAATACTGGTGGCTTGG